>NW_010396948.1:18682-26893 GCF_000710305.1 Buceros rhinoceros silvestris | reverse complement strand
TCCCTCCCCTATTGAATTTCCTTTTTTTCCCTTTTTACCCCTTCAGGTTTTCCTTACTTAAGCAATTCAACATTTTGCCAGTTATTAAAACTGTTCTTGACAAAGCTTTTTTTCTTATCAATGTCATATTATTGATTGTTAATCAATCTGTATTTGTATTTTTATGCTTGCTATGATAGGATAGTTTTGAGCAGAAGTGATAGTCATTAACATTACCACCTGAAGTTTCTGAAATAAATTTTTGTTCCCTGATTCAAAAACTGTTTGCTCTATGGGGAAGGGGGAGAAAAGAAGAATTTCTTCTTTCTCATTTTTATTTTTTGGGGCTAGAAAACCCAATGGATATATTATAATTACAATGTATTTAGGGTTTCACAGAATTATGGTTAGTGCGACAAAGGACAATGTTGATTTAAATTAGAGCTGTATGACTGTGGTTTGCATGCATTTCAGACCAGGATTTCACGCAGGTAAAGGCCCCCATCAGACTTGGTTTTAAGTTTAAAACACTTAAATTCAAAGTTAATTTGACTGTGAGGAGGAATATTTGTCTATAGCATACTGCATGGATCCCCTGAGCCTATCTATGTGTTCTGAGTACGTGTGTTGCTGGCTATCATTACAGACAGATCTGCCAATGAAGTCAGAACAGGATGCGAGACTAACAGCTAACACTGTCATTAACTTGAGCATTTGCTGTGATTTCTTCATTGACAAACATGTTTGTTAATACACATACCAGGCTCGAAATCTCAGGAGGGAAGCAAGAACAAGGAAATTAAGATAGTTTGCATGACATGCAAATTATCATCTCAGCTCTAACCAGCTTGTGAAAAAGATACACTCTATAAAAATGATATACACAAGAGAATACACAGCGGCCTCATTTTATTTTCAGGCAACTGCTGTTCTATTTTTTCCCAGTATTTAAGGTAAAACCCCTCCTAAGTATATTATTCTGGATTCTTTCTGAACACAGCTGCTTTTCTGTCCGTGGCTGCAAGTTTCTGTCTTTTTCACCTTGCTTTTCTTGGGCTTAATTGAATCTGTAGAGCATACTTCTTATGGTACCGTAATCCGGTGTCATGGAAACTTTGGAATCAGATGAAAGGAAAGTGATTCAGGGGCTGGCAGTCATTAAATAGCACAAAGGATATTTTCTGAAAACACAGGTTTCGAAATTTGGGTCTTACATGAAGATATAGAAATAAGTCTCATTTAAGCAATATCCGGCACATAAACAAGGTCGTATACTGACATATTGCCTTGGAGTTTTGCAGTGATAGAGGCCTGTACCAAATAGTACCAACACTGGTAAAAGTGCTTCCATGAACTGAAATTTATTATTATCTAACATTTAAGAAACCAGGATAAGTCAGGGTTAACAAAACGTAGTCCAAAAAGTACTTGTTTGTGGATAGACTCTTCATTACTCAAAAAAAAAAAAAAAAAGGGGGGGGGGGGGGGGTTGGAAAAAGCATAAATAGCAATATTCTACATAGACAAAGCTTCTTCAAAAAAAAAAAAAAAAAAAAAAGGGGGGGGGGGAGGGGTTTGGAAAATGCATTTCCAAAGCAAATCTGTACCTGTCATGAAATGGAGCTGTTAATAAAAATGCCATACATATCTATAAAACCTATTGTTTCAAAAAGAAAGTGATTTAGTTTGCATTAATACAATGGATGAGGCTACGGCGGAAGAAAAGAGTCGTAAATCAATGGCTATGCTTTTCAAAAATTGAATCTTCCATAGCAGCGCTTTTCAGACATACGTATTAGATGTAGAGATATCCAGATCAAGAAGCAAAACTCAATACAGAGAAGGCAGACTCTATACCTTTGCACTCTAACCTTAGTATTATGGTGTTGCAATCGAATTGCACAAATAAAGCAACAAATACGTCCCTTTAAGAGCAAAAATAAGAAACACCAATTCCAAGTATGAAATTCATATGAAAGAAGTTTATTTTGTGATATATTAAGTGAAATACATTTTGTGATATATAGAAGTCACTGAAAGTTAGTGTCAAAGCTAGTTTTTCTGCAAGAACACGGAATAAATTTCAACTAAAGGCCTTTCCTAGCTAAAAAAAGCATTCTCAGTTCTCTGTGTTCTGGAGACAGCTGGACCAAATAACACAACTCAGAAATACATCTTAATGCAAGGTTTCAGCTGTTGAACCCAAGGCAACTTAGCAAAAATCCTTTTGCAGTTCTCACAATACGGTAGCAGAGCATGTGGGAGGCTCAGTTTTACTCTGAAAATGGCCTCATTTCCACCCATTTCCACCACATTGAACCTGTGAAGTGGTACCTTAGCTTAATGACTGAGGACTAGCAGATCAAAGCGGAACTCTGGTGATTTTCCTGGTTTTTACTGTAGTCTTCAAGCAGCAATGGCACCAGAATCATCCCTGAGTGCTTACTGGCCAGCCCATGACATACGGCATGATTCAACTCAACCCCCCACCACCCCAGTGACATGGAGATGTCCTGGGAAGGAGAGGGGGACAGCAGCTGCAGCTGCAGGCTTGCCTAATCCTCCAGTATCTCCCAAGCTCTCTACAGACATATGAAGAAGACATCTCTACAGTCAGCTGAAGCAGAGACGCCAAGATAAAACACTTTTGACTTTCTTTTATTCATATTTTTAAAATAAAAAAAAAATCAAAAACCTGTGGGATCCTCCATCATTCCATTCAAAAGGATTAGTCAGGGGCAAAATGAATTTTTTATTTTCTCGCTTCACTTTAAACAAAGGCTTTGCATTTAATAACTAGAAGAACATTGCAAATGCATGGAATGCAAATCTGAACACTTTGGTGGTGGTAAATACAGGCTACCGGAAAGACTATGGTTTTGGTTTAAAAAAAGCCTTATTTTGTTTGTAAGTAAAATAAAAAGGCCAGTTATTCAAACTGGTATTGCACTCTTATGAAAATGCGGCTAGTCCATCAGATGAGCAGAAGTTCACCTTAGAATCATTGCACAAGATCAGAGCCAGCCCTGTCCAAGCAAGGGTAGCACTCCTGGGTAGGAGTGAGGAGCACTTTGGGGATCTGGAAAGCATCCCCAGATGCTCACTCTTACAACATTCAAATTGCTGTCATCACCTATGGCCACAATTTTGGGAACCCATCCTTCCCTTAGTGATCTTGGTGTGAGTTTTAACCATATCTCAGTGGAAGCAGCAGTCTTCACATGATGCTTCTGGCAGTAGATATCACTTTGAAAATCCATCTCACAATTGGGTTCTTCAGTGTCCTGAAGTGTCTTTACAGTGTCCTCTTCTTGGTGATGATTAGACCCAAGTCCACTGCAAGCAAGAAACTGGCACTGATAAGGTGTTTTTCATTTGTAACTCTTTGATATAACTGTGGCATGCTACTGGGGCCACCCTAATGTCCGCATCTCTTTTGGTTTTGGTTTTAAACACCAAGGTGTAATTTTCACAGCCAGGGCTTATGACCAGGTGCAATCGATATAAAGTAACCATTAATCATCTGTTGGTACCCACATATCAATCTCTGAAGTGGCTAAATGGAATTAATGCTCCAGTGCTTAATTGTGTCATAATATTTATGCCTGAAGTTTGTTTACATGCAAATTCTGTGCAGGAGATAGATTCTGGCATTCAGGGTTTTCTCTTTCCTAGTTTTTTTTTTTCTTAACCTGCATTTTTGCCTTTTCCTGTTCAGGCTCAGAAGTGTTTCCGTAACGGCAAAACCAACTTTGCATTCTTTACTCAGGTTAGTCATTTCTGTGTGATGTCCCATTTATTAAAGTATTACTCACAGGTGTGAGGCTTTGCTGGTTTGGGCTCCTTTTCAACAGAAGAGAAGGTACCAGCCAGCACAATCTTTTTCCAGTACATGACAAGAACAAAGCACTCTCAGGAAGAATGCATTTACTCTGGAATATGAAAAACAATAAAATTAAATTAATAGGCATGAGGCACCCATGAGACAACAGCAAGTGATTGTGTTTCTTTTCCTCTCTTACAAAACATAAAGATGATGTCCAGGAGAAACAAAATCATGACGTCAAAATGGTATCTCAGGAAGATCTCCCAGGTGACCTGTTATAGCAATGGCCTGTGTTTTTCTCACTGATGTTTTATTATAAGCAGTCATATAAAAGAAGAAAAACATCTGTGGAAAAATTGTTAATAAAATAAGGGGTTATCTTTCTTACCTACATTATTAAAATTATTCTTTTTTTCTAAGAAAGACACAGTAGTGCGCTTCATATTTTTGACACAGATTGAATGCAGGTATTTTCCCCAAATTGGCACAGCTGCATCACAGACATATGCTTGGTATGGTTACCTTGCTTGTCGATAGATACACAGCTCTTTTCAATTCCTGCTCTGCTGTGCACCACACACTTCCTCTCATTCCCCTTGCAATCAAACCAGGGCTTTAGGGCTCTTAGGGATGGTGCCAGTCCTAGGGAACCTGGGCTGAATTTCTTGTCCCTATGTGCTGGCTTAAAGTCATTCTTACAACGTTACTGTGGAGAGTTTCTGACAGAACAATGTCACCCTATCGCTTCGTTTAAAAGTAACTGTATCAGCCAAAGGAAGACTCTGCAACATGCAAACTAAAGTCTACTTTATTTAATATACTTTCTCTAATTACTCCGCACAGCCAAAACTGTTACAGATGCTGAAAAGTCTCGATTTGTTCCTGCAGTCTGTACACAAACAAAACTAACTGATCGCTGGTGAGGATGGAATTATTCAGTGCAAATAAATTTGCTGTGAGCAGCTAATTCCATCTTAAAGAATGAATAGTTTACAAACTGATTCCCTGCTTTTCTTGAAGACATCTTGGCGCGTACGGATTTGCCAGGCACAGCTGCTGGGTTGGTGGACAGCTCAGCCACAGACCCCTTCCACCATCCACCCATTCTGCCAAGTCACCAGCACTGCTTCTCCTGGATCCTGGTGGGACGAAGGAGGCAAATTGATGTGAAAGCTGCGAACAGCAAACTGCTCTTGTCATGAACCTTCAGCCCTTGCAAGCACAAAGCATTCAGGGGAGATAACCGTGGTGCACAGCCAAGGCCAAACTGAAGGGGCTGCCCTCTGTACATTGTAGTGCAGCAATTTTCACCTCTGTCCGTGGGAAATACTTACAAGTTGACTCATCTTCTACATGATTATCTGAGCTGCTTCTCCTATGCTTGTGTTGGGAGGCAGGGAGGGAAGGGATGGAAGGCAAATGGCCCACGAGGTGAAATTAAAGAGAGCAGATTAGTCACCGTGAAGCCCTGCACTGCCACGGGTAGAGCACGGCCATGTACTGCAGGCCAGTGCCTACTCCAGCACTAACCTGCCTTCTAGGTGATTAGAAACACTCTGTATCACCTTCTCTATTAAGTTGTCAGCCCTCAGTATATTATTAAAAGAAGTAATTTCCTATCATTTTAAGAAGAAAGATTTCTCACCAGTGAAAAAGGAATGCCTGATATATTCAGATTTACTTTTCAATCACCTGTAACCTGTTCCAAAGGATGAGTAGCTGCCTACTTTCCTTGGACTTCATGCTATCTGTGGCAATCTTATCTTATATAGGATGATGGCTTGGCCAATAGGTTGGCTGTTGGAGGCGGAAGGGTTGCTAGGGTCACTGGTGCAGAATAATTTTGTTTGTGTTCTGTGTATGCTTGGAGCAATGGCTGTGAAATAAGTGATGAATAACAAACCACCTACTCAAGTCGGCTTCTCTGGATGTGCCCACCTAACTTTAAAAAATGTGGTGTGGAAAAAAAATATATTCACCAAGTACTGTTTCCAAGTGAGTCTCTCCAGTGTACCTGCTTTTTTACATACACTAAATCATTTGGGGTTTGTTAGGCAGTATTATTTTTACTAAAATGACAATTTGCATTCCACAGCTTCCCGTTTCCTGTAAAGGAAAACAGTCTTGAAATATGTAGCTAAGCCACAGGCAGACAGGAACAAGATAATGCATAGGCTGACTCTACCTATATAAGCCAGAATTAAAAAAAAAAAACCAACAGGAAACAAATAAAGGTGAAGTTAAAGCAGAAAACCTCCCTTCTTAAACTTTGAAATTATATTAACTTCCAAGTGACAGGATCACAAGACTGTACTCTGCACGCTTTCAAACTCACTCCTCATTAGAGGTAGACTTTTATTCCTTCCACAGGCTTCCTGACTGTCAAATAATTTCTCCTCCATGGCAGGGGGTTGGACAATATGATATTTGAAAGTCCCTTCCAACGCAATCCATTCTGTATTTCTGATTCTGTGTAGGATGGAGGACAAAGGCTGCTCTGACAGTGGAAGTAGTAGAGAAGGCTCCCACCACCCTGGCAGTGTTGGGGGGCTTCTACCTCCCAGCTGTAAAGGAAAGGGTAGGTGCTCAGAGCAAAAAAATGTTAAGGATCCTGCCTAAAATAAAAATTAAAGAAAATACTGCCACTGCCTGGCAATCTCTAATTCCCTGGAAAAGTTATGGACAAAGATACATCGACGCATGGAGGAACTAGGCTGGTGAAGTGGCAAGGCCCTTGAAGATCCCTTCTCACTGGGAGCCAGACTGTGACTCTTGATGTACTTAGCAGAAGCCAGACTTGCATGTCAGATGGTGGTGGCATCTCCAAGCCTTTCTCTGCCTCACTGGGGGTGGCTTCATGGTCCGTGAGTCACACTTGTCACCAGCTCCTGCAGACATCCAGTCACTGCTGGCACAGGAGCTACATCTGAAAAATCATTTCTGACTTCTGCTGGTGCTTACGTTTATTAGTCTTGAATTGAAGGTCCTTAAAAGGCTGACTAGAGTACCTCAGACATCTCCTCCCTCTCCATGATAACTGAGCTCATCGACCCTGTGGTAGGTACCACCAGTAGCTAGGAGGGTGGTATTTTTAGGGCTAGAATGCAAGCAAGAAGAAATCCTATTACAGAACCTGAGAGACTAGAAATAAAAATAAAAACATTAAGAACAGGAATATCCCAGAGTATGGGAGTCTGTTTTTGTCTCATGCCTTCGACTTTGCTGCGTCTTCTGCCTTCGCTGATTACGGAATCAGCCTCTTGATTTTTCTGACATTTAGATGTTGTTTTCTTTGTTTGCAGCTTCTTACACTGGGTTTCCAGTTCTGAATTTGTCAAGCAAAGCAACTGAGAAATATTTTTTAATATCAGTTGCAATTCCTATTTTGCTGGAAATTCTTTTCTGGATTTCCTTACTCAGTGCTTTTGCCCATGCTTCAGGATGGCAAGAATCTGCAGTGTCCCCAATTCTCTTCTCTCAGATACTCATTTATGAGGGGTATCTCAAGTTGGAAACAACATTTTTCTCATAACAACAAGGTAAAAATGTAGCAGTATGTTTTCAGAAAGCAGTGAATGTTAAAAAAAAAAAAAAAAATTCCATATGAATTGAACATACGGGCTGGTAGACCCCACAAGGTCTACCTTGAGGTAGACTTGGGTCTTTCAGTGTGATGGCAGTTACCTCTATATCTGCTGCATTAGGACTGCAGATTACATGAGGGGTGAAAAGAACAACTGAATTCCCTAGAAAAATGTGAAATCTAGAAAGTAAGTGGTCCTACACTCTGTCTATCCAGTGCCCTCCAAAGTCAATGGGGGCTCTGCAAAATCAGCTGCCTTTGAATCAGGCCCCTGCTACCTTCCTGTTGGTTTGTAAGAAACAGAAAGGGCCAAGTGGCTGCACAAAGCCCATCGTTCCTGGCAGGGGTTTACACACAAGAACCATCCTACACTCTGTCTATCCAGTGCCCTCCAAAGTCAATGGGGGCTCTGCAAAATCAGCTGCCTTTGAATCAGGCCCCTGCTACCTTCCTGTTGGTTTGTAAGAAACAGAAAGGGCCAAGTGGCTGCACAAAGCCCATCGTTCCTGGCAGGGGTTTACACACAAGAACCACACACAGATGTGTGTGTGTGTGTGTGTGTGTGTGTGTGTGTGTGTGTAAGAACTGTTCTGTTATGGGAAGTTAGCTTAAACTGACTTTTTAAAATAGAATTAAAACCAGAAGGTTTTTCCAACTTCAAATATTTATACGAACAGGAGTACTGTACTATATCAATCAAATGCTTGTGGACTGAAGACCCATTGAAATCTATGTACCTGATTTCTCAGAGAGCTCTGGGAGCTGCTTGGAGCTTGTTTATGTTAAAAAAAAAAAAAAAAAAAACAAAAAACCTATCCCAACT
>NW_010396948.1:3834-18641 GCF_000710305.1 Buceros rhinoceros silvestris | reverse complement strand
TTAAACAACTGACAGGTTAAACAGGGCAGAAACACAGCACTTTGCAGTTTGAACAGCAGGTTAGAAATGAGATTTAGATTCTAAAAAAAAAAAAAAAAACAACAAAAAACCTATCCCAAATGACAATACCAGAGCTCATTAGTTCTCTGTTTACAGTGTGAACTTAAGTTACCAGTACGACAGAAGAGGATGTATATTTTAGATAACACAATCTGGTTTCTATCTTTTGTATTTTTAGATTTTAATCCTATCAGTCTCTTAGCCAAGCAACCGAGTATCAGGGTTAACTATTGTTGTATAGAAGAAAAAATCCCAGCTTATCTTAGAAAAATACGAAGTTTGAATTAAAAAAAAAAAAAAGTTAAACTTAGCAATTCCACTTGGAAACTGTGTCAAATTGCTCAGACTCCTCTTTCAGTTCATGAACCTTACAGTGACAAAAGGAAATTAATTTGCAAAATTTTTGGTTCTCTTGCATACCTTTTTGTCCCTCGTGAACAGAAATAGACTCTGAGAACTGCCTTCTGCAGGCATTATTTCTGTGATTTCCATAACATTTCAAGTAAAACATCCACTTTGCCTCTGCCTGCCCTGTAAACACCAATCTGAGAGTCAAGCCAGATCTTCTGCTCTTTCCACATGGTCACAGAGCCCAGCCCCATGCCCAGAGCAGCTGTGCTCCACAAGCAGGCCACCTTCATTTTCTACCTCACTTAGTGCCCCCTCACCTCCCTCTCCTACTCTCTGAAAAAACATTTCAAGTCTATTTCTGTTCTAGTGAGAAAAATTGGGGGCCTTTGAAGGTTTATTATCTGCAGACAAAGCAGCTAGACAGTGGTGCTGGAGTTGCAAACCACTTTGCAGAGGGTGGATCTTTTCCAAAGATCTGACTGCGCTCGATAAGCATCAGACAAGAGACCATGAAGCTGATCACCTGCAGAAACCCACTGGTACCGTATGGCAGTAATTATGCCCTGAAATACCTTGGCAGCAAACACGAGGATAATACGGAATCAGTGAAGCACTGTTTTCAGTTGGGACAATCTTACAAATTCCCAGGGAAAGGTGTATGACTACATGAAGTTAAGGCTACTTCTGCGCTATTGAAAGCCATCTTGCTGTCCTTGGAAAATGGGCAGGTCCTCAAGATGATCTTATCCGGTTGTGCCTGAGGTTCCGGAGCTGGCTGCAGCCAGGTGGTTTGCCCAAGCCCTCCCTCACTGCTACTTCCGTATCTGTTGTGACAACCACCGCCTGTGCTGGGCAAGCAAGGATAATTTGTTTAAAGAAGGTTAGTGTCACACTGGGTGTGCAGGTCAGGATATTATGCAAGTAGATTTCCACAAAAGCAAGCAAAACCAGGGCACAACAGGAGGCAAGTGCCTGGTTAAAATAAATAGGAGTTTTGCCTGAGTAAATTTTGTAGCTCAGGTCTTTAACACAAACCAAGTCAAGAAAAATACGTTTGACTCAGCACTGGTTTAGCTGTTTTAAAGGCCTTGAACAAGACCTCTAATGTGACTAACCTTAAAGAAATTTTTTATTTATGGTGCCATCAGCCAAAAAAGATCTGAATTCCTACCAAGGCCTTGCAGAGTGGTTTCTTAGGAAGTTTATACAGTGGTAGTAAATGCAGGAAAAGCAATACAGATAAACAAATAAGTAGATCCAGACCTGCATTTTTCAGTGGATGCAAAACGTAGAGCCAGAGAAAAAGAAAAAAAATTGTTTTATCTAAAGTATAATGCCTATTAATAGATAATATATCATTAACACATACTTAGTTTCTGAGGAACAATAGATGACTCATAACTATAGTGTATAAGAACCACGGCAGTTTTTAGCAATGGATTTCAACTTGCCAGGAGGACAGACTAGATATCTGGGTGCTGTGTCATGTCTCCCTCAGCTAGCACATTCCTCAAGTAGGCTTTCGCCACTTCCTACAGCGATGCATGCTGCTGCCCTCCCTCCTGGCCACCGCAGCCACCCACGCTCCTCCCCAGCCACACCAGCTATCCCACTGCAGGCTTCAGGCTCCTCTGCTCCTGCTTCTCACCCCTCACCTCCTAGCTCTGTTACTAAAGACCCTGATATAGCATCTTTCAGCCGCTTAACAACCCTTTCAAAACAATGCATTAAACGTACTTCTGTGTAAAGAAGAGCCAAGAAATAGTTGGAGTTGTTTCCACCTCCAAAGCAATTTCATTAAAAGTATCTGCAAACTCTGGCAGGATCCCCCTTATGGGTTTCTCTACCTGTACTCATTACTACCAATTTGTTTATTCCCATTATTCCTGCAGAAGCATGTCAAACTTTGGTAATGCTTTAGAAACTGCAGGAAGATTTTTGAAGGTTTACTTGGCCTGTCTTCCTCCTCTACCTCCTGCAACCACCCCCGGTACCTCGCAAAGCCTGGTGTCAAGGAACCACAGTAAGCACTGCCTGATGGATCAATAAGCATTTCAGGAAGCCCTGAGGGAGTCTGAATTCATACTCATTCTGAGACTTCTGGGCCCTTCAGATAACCTTACCACAAGTCCAAGCTGACTTTTGCTTCAGTGGTGGCAATGCTCTGCCATTCCTGTTGCCCAGCTGTGTTCAGCCCTGTTACTTTATCTGCAGGCTGATTTACTATCTTTGCTCTATTCAGCATGAGCAGCACTACTGATAAGTGGACAGGGGGAAGGGTCTTTTAAAGAGACGGATGATTACAGCTTTGTCACAAAAGTATGAAGACTTCTGAAGACTCCTCTTGAGAACATACGAGGTACCAGATCATTCTAGGAACATACTGACCTACTCATTTCAAGATACACTGTCAAAGAAAATAAACACCTGATGTTTTTCCTCGTATAGCACTGTAAATGCTTCCTATTCATGTTTCCATAGTTTCATGTTTTCCTGTAACCACATATACCTCCTCAGCAATAATAAATACAGCATTTGTCATGTCCACAGCTACAGGGCTTCAAAGCATTATCCAAGACGGACATTTTGGTTGATCTTCAACATTCTCCTGGTACAGGATCTTCCTGTGGCATCCTTTAGTTTAATACATCAAATGTGAGGTAAAAAGCAGACACTGACTGGAAACACAAATAACGGGGTGTCCCATTCCCCTTTCGGCATTTAAACACCTCTTGGCTTCAGCAGAAGTTCATGCACTGCTACATCAACTCTCTCCACAAAATCTAAATGCAGCAGCATACCTCTACTGCGGCAGTGTGTGAGGCTTGGAGAAGGACATCTCCTCGAGAGGCTCTGCCCTATAAATGGGAAGCAAAGGAGTTCCTCTTCAGTGTCCTTAATATTTTTAATGCCAGCTTTTGTGCGCATCACTCCCCATGGGTGCCATGGCCTGAGGGCCAGCACATCCCTGATGCTGTGCTCAGGCAGGTACCCAAAGCCAGCCTGGACATAGTTGAGTGAAGGTATGTCCAAGGCACAGGATGAAGAAACTCTGGAGAAATGCCTGAGATGCAGGCAGGTTGAAATCTAGAAATGGAGGAAGGTTAGAAGAGGAGGAAAGCAAGGTGGATGAATCCTTTTAGGATGAATCCTTTTCCTTTTAGAAGGAAAGACAGCGGCACACTGTCTGGCTTTTCATATGCTGCTTACAAAAGGATGTGATTTTCTGGTGAGAGATCATGGGACAGATCAGAGGCTAGCCAACATGTGACTTACATAATAAGCTTATGCTAAAGGTTGTGATGCCAAAACATCCTCTAACAAGCATACTAGAGAACAGTTTTAATAACATATTCCAAACTTCCTGAGGTTGTTTATACCTTACTTCAGTCTGATGAAAAGCTTTTTCTTACATGTGGACTGGTGTGAAATACCTTTTAGCTAATGATAAAAGAAAGATCTGGGAGTAGAACATAGCACGCGCTTTCTCAGCTAAGGACAGAAGAATTGCTTATGTACCTTAAGAAAAAAAACAGTCACATAATTACAAGATTTGGGGTTTATTCCAAAGCCTTTCCTTCTATAAATTAACATCTCAAACACGAGATTATCTGTTATTTTTAGAGTAATTTTATGGTGTAAATATTCTTCTGTAGCTTTTTATTTCTCAGACATTAGAAGGACTCTGGGGATTGATGAAGAGCTGTGAAACATCTCATGAAAATCGTTAGTCTGACCAGAAAGAGGGTCAGATTCACTACTGCACCCCAGATGTTTGCTCATGCGAACCCCACTGACAATGGCACAAAACTCAAGAGTTACATCCATGAATCAGACCCAAAGTCATTACAGACTGAAACTAGTTACTAATGAATGGCTTGTTTGGTGAGCCATATGAAAAAAGATGGTGTTTGCAGTACAGATCCTAGAAGACAGATGTCCACATTTCAAAAATTACTTTCAAACTGACACTACTTGGCACTCTCAGAAGAGAAAAAAAAAAATTTTAAAGAACACTCTTCATTTAAAACCATATTTGTGTCTGAACTATATTTACCCACTATGACCTGTGAGGATAAGAAGGAAAGACTCAGCATTGCAGTTAGGTTGTTGATTATGGCAGTCTCTGGACCTCAGAAATGCCTCAATGCATCTTCACCTGAATTGATAAAAGCAAAAAGAGCACACAGTTGTATGTAGTTCATCTTCTTATACTGGATGTCATGCTCCTTTACCCAAGCATCTCCTTCACTTGTTTCCCACTCATCTGATTTACCGAAATCCCCCAAAGTTGCCAGGTGAGGACCATAGTAGAAAGGATTTTAAATCTCTCTTGCAGGCTCAGGCTTCTTAAACACCCTTCGTGGTCCTTTGCATAGCTCAAAGACTGGAGAAGTCTCCATACCTGAAGAGGAACCCCACAGAACCGCAGGCTTGTCATATATTCAGAGTGAAGGAAATCCCAAATCTGTCCTGCTTTCCCCCGTACAATGAGATTCATACCTACGCTCCTTCCCCAGGAGACTGCTTTAGCCTTGCAAACGGTTGTGCAGCACAGAAAGGCTTCTACAGTCTCTCCTCTTGATGAGGATCTCACTTTGCACATTATGTTTGAACATGTATTTCTCCAGGGGCAGATTACAGTGCAGGGATTAGGGCACCCAGGTGGGCATTGGGACATGCTAATAAATATTTGATCTTTGTATGCAAAGTGTAACAGCTTCAGCAAGGGAGACTCTGCACCTGCCAGCCCTGCTCAATCCAGAGCCTGCTCAACCAGGACTGCAGGAAAATGAGGCTTCAAGCAGATGGCAGAGTTGAACTTGGATCTCCCAAACCATAAGCTTGTGCTTCTGTCAATCTGCACATTCAGCCCAATCACTGAATAGTGCCAGATCCACCAAAGCCGCATTTTTCCTACGCTAAATGATTGATCAAAACAAAAGAAAACATCTCACCCAGGCTCTCCAGTTAGTCTTACTGCTGATCGCAGCCCCACAGGCAGTGCCAGTGTTCCACAACAGTCGCTTTCTTCAGCTGTCAGTATGCATCTTTTAGACACCAGCAGGAAATAAAGCACAAAACTAGAGACAGGAAGTTATTTAATGACAGAAATTGACAAAGACAGGTGTAATCCTCAAGCTACTTTTAACTCATTTTAGGAAATAAGCAGGTATCATTTTGACAGCATGCCTTTAGCAAACAGAGTTAGAGATTCCCATGGTAAGATGTGGTTGTCCTAGAGGACTCAGTCCTCATCCTGTTGTTAAATAGAGAGTGCCAGCTTTATCACAGCTGGGATGGGAGTTTTCTGTGAAATCAGTCTAGAAAAGTACATTTTAAAATCAGGTTTTGGTGCCATTTAATGTTACTGTTAAACGATGATTATGGTGTGATACAAATTGAAGGAAGTCTATTAGTATCTGCCCTGGGTTTCATGGATAATGTATGAATACCAGGTTTGCCTTTGATATAGCCCTTTCCTTACCAACAGCTGCTCCTTTGCTGCAAACTTTGAGCCAGGTTTAACATTAAATCTTTAGCATCTTACCTACCTGTGGTCTTTGCTCTGCTCTTTTCCTGCCTCTTCCTGTTACACTAAAACACAGAGATTTGCTTCTCAGTTCTTCATTGCTCATTAATTTATTTTTCAACAAACAAAAAGTTAAATTAATTATGCATCTAAAACCCCAGGAAGTACCAAATTTAAACCAGGGAGACTATTTGTGTCCTGGGAAGAGTTTGAGGTCACACTCCTCTCCTGCTCCTCATTGCAACCAAGAGCCCTGCAGCCTCCTTCACAGCTTCCACACACACAGACAGGGTAGCTGTAGGGGAAAAAAAGGACAAACATCACCCTTCTCCAGCTGTGCCTTCATATACACAGACAAATCCTGCTAGGAAATTACAAGGAGCAGCTAAAGGAAATGGACTTCAGAGATATGAAAACCTCATCACTACCTCTCTTCGAATGGATGACATGAAAAACGAAGTGTCAAATCCAAACCAGACCCTGCATGTACACCTGTGACTGTGTACACACAGCCATATGAACCTGCAGAAGACAAAAAGCAGATGAACAACTCAACCCGATAAGACAATATGGGTATTTATGTTATTACATGCTAATGACTGCACGTAAGCCGCAGTATAAACCTGGCCTTTGTGAAAATGGGGAAGATAAATAGAAGTTAATCACAGTTTTCTTGCAGTTCTACTTTATGGATGTGAATACTTGAGGCTAAAGGCAGTACCTAGATCTTCTGTAGAGTATAGCTCTTTGAACTTTCTTCCAATTTTATTCAAATTACTGCTTGTTATTGAAGCTCATCCAGGCAAACTCTAGTACTGTTTAGCAACAGCTTCTGGGATTCTCTTTTTTAAAAGACAACTATGCAAATGATACTACTTAATCAGCTGAAGGATGGTGGTTTTCCCAGAGAATGAAGTTCTGGAGAAGGAGTCCTAAAATATTCTGTGAATTTCTGTGGACTTCTCTGCTGGCAGAAGGAGAGTTGGACTGGATATGTGCTGTATCAGATTGCTTTGCCATGTCTTTGTGATGGTTGGTAAACTCCCAGCTGCTGGAATCATACTTTCTTCACTTTCATTTGGTCACAAATGCAGTGCATTGCTAGCTTTTGTCATTGCAGATAAACATCATCATGTGAAGCAAACACAATTTGAAAGTCCATCAAGCGGAACTGAAAGAACCCAGTGTGTTTTGCCTTGGTTTCTTGCCCTGCAAGGCCAGCCTATGATTTGTTGTTATTCAGTACAGCAACACTTCAGGTTTTTTCCTGAAAACCATCACTTTTTTGCCCCCCTAGAGATCTATCAGACCTAATAAGGTCAGCCAGTGAGGACCATATTGCACACTATGTAATCAAAACAGATTTTTATTCAAAATCCTCCTATGTCAGTAAGAATCATTCCAAACTTCTACCAGAAGATGGATAGGGATGAAACAGCACATGGGGTCATTTTGGATAACTCAATAAGTCCTTGATAATATATTGGAAGCAGAGAAAGGAATGGACCTTCATTTACAAATGACTGAAGAGTCATGAATTCAGGATCTGGAGATGGTACTGGGAGGCAAGCACATATTGCCCATTTATTGCTTTGGTAATACTGCTCCGTTTTTCCTTTCTCTTCTCCAGTGGGCAGGTCTTGCATCAAAATACTTATTTTTTAAAGAAGCAACCTAGCTGCATTTCTAGGCGGTCACTCACATGTATGTTCTTTTAAAATCTCTATGTTTTGTAGCCAAGACCAAGCTGTGATTCGAAGTATTGCAGTAAGCATGGAGCAAAGTACGACAGTGAGCACAGTGAGCAAAGCATCTGTGTCCTCCACAGCAATGTTCAGGTAGATGAGTCACAGCACCTGCAGGGGGGAAAGGAGTCAAACTGATTTTCCAAAGTACTGACCACTGACATATCACGGGGGTGATGTAGCCTTAAGGGAGAGGAAGGACAAGAAAAGACAATAGTATTGCTAGTCTGTGACTTCCATAATGGTATGTTTGCACATGTAAGAGGGAGGGAAGCAGGAAAGGCAGGTATTTATCGGTTGTCACTTGTGTTTGTTGCATGCTAAGAGACCTTTCTGCTAATTTCTTCGGGAAAAATAATAAAAAAAAAAGATGAACTTGCTGAAGCCTAAGCTGGGGGAGTTATACTGGGACAGAATACATTGGCGACAGCCACCACAGAGATAGTCCCTACTTCTCCGATTCCCCTAGGACCTTCTTATTACCTAGCATCCTTTGCTTTCATTACTCCATCCAAAACAATAATTTCATTTTCATGCAAAATTTTCTTGGCAGAGAGAAACTATTGCCCCTTTAAGCAGATGCATAGCTGTACATCTATGTATTTAACAGAATTTATTCTACAGAAGTACTGGCGACTAGGGTAGCATGCAAGGATTGATCAAGATGAAACTGTGTGATTAGATTTGAAACAAAATTTCAACAAACCCCTTTGATGTAGTCATGTTAAAATAATGAAGATTTTGAAAAGTGTGTAACTTCTGCAACAAACTAATATTCTCTTTTGGTTTGAAGTACTGGTACTTGTGTCCATCCTTTGAGAACTTCCAACTGCAGAACCACTAAAGCCAAAAGAATTCAGAAGTGGTGTGTATTCAAGATGTGCCTGCTCTGCTAAATATATTTGATCTCAGTCTAGGCTGTGGGTCATGAAAAATAGATTACAATAATTTACTTTCCATTGTTATTGTTAAAATGCATTATATAAATGGGGGTCTTTTTGACTAAATTAAACCTCTTCTCATCTTGTTTTTTTAGATTCATAAAAAAATAAAAACTTCCAAACATTCCCAAAATTTTCCAAAAAAATTCATTTCCATTTCATAACAGATGCAGAGGATACATTTCAATGCACCAGATGACCAATCTTTGGAACCTTTGACCATTCAGAGAGAGAAGAAGGCACAGTTATATATAAACATAAACAATCCAATCTCACGACATCACATCATATTCAACAATATAAGCATAACATAAAATCATAACTTGTCAGTATTTTAGCTGCTGCACAGCTACTTGACGTAAAACTCTAGATAAGAAGAATGAGTGGTTTGGGGAGTTGATGGGAGCAAACCCAGGCCACGTTGCCAACAGCAATAATGATAATAATGGAACTACCACTGCTATTACCTTCTGGCAGCTGTTTGACTTAAGTAAAATGAGTTAGTGGACTTCTCCAACATTTTTAGGTTACCCATCCCTCCAGTTTCTAGACAGTACCACAAAAGCTCTCAGACCGCTCCCTAGAAGAAGGAGATGTCAATCCACAAAACACAACCAGGTGCCTTAAGTGATGGTAAGCTCACCTAGAAGTAAGAAACTTAAAGCCGGAACCACAGAATCCTCTGAGCCCTAGAAGATCCTCCTTCAATGTAGGGCTGGAACAAAGTGGCTGCTGCTTTTTTTTTTTGCCTTTTTTTTTTCCTTCCTGAAGTTCTCCTGGTGATTTCCTCAAGGCTAAATCCTTAATTGTCCATCTAGGTTGTCCAGCAATGTCACACTTCTAGACTTAGCAGTCTTGGCCAGATCCTGTGTGAATGAGGTGCTGTGTCCTGGGCAATGGTGACAGGGTTTGATCCTTTCTAGGACTGTAGGGTGTTATGTGATGACATCTACCCTGTCCTAGTGCTTACATGGTCCTGCTCCCTTTCCCATCACACACAACCAAACAGGAATCCTTCTTCCTCCTTCACCAGCCGCCAGTCCAGTGCCAACCCCTGGGCCAGAGCTATGGTTCCCCTCATGGCACAAGTCAGACAGATCTCAGCCGTAGGACTAGCAGTATGTGTGTGGTTGGGGGACCTGAGACACGTAGTGTTGGAGGAAGGAAAAGACAGAGGGAGGTTGGCCATGAGCTACATCAGCGCTTTTTGGTAGATAGGCAAGAAAATTATTCCTTTCTGCTGACTTAGCACTGTCACAAGCCCCCTGCTCACTCTTCGGTGCAGAAGAAGACGACCTCTGCAGTGTTGTGACAAAATTCAGCTCTGGTGCATCAGAGTTCTCCCGGCTGAGATGGTCTCAAGATTAATTCCCAGTGAGTCCACAGAGAGAGGTGATGTCTTTTATGAGCCCTGCCCACGTGACTGTTAAAACCCAGGCAAGCACCGTCAGTGTCTCTGACTGGTGTAGAATTGCAAAGCCATGGTGGGGCTCAGACCCCTCCTTTTCATTTCTCCTGGGACATGAAGGTGAGCTCCCCATGGGCTGGCAGCAGGCAAGCATGCAGGCAGGCGTGTGCCCGCACACAAGCACTGCTGTGTTCTCACTGACACGTATAAGTCCTTGCATAAGCGATGCTCCCGGGAAAGGAGGATCTCTCCGACTCCCAGAGCTGACTGCCACAGGGCAAGCAGGGGAACAAAATGTATCTTTCATGAGCAGCACCCCAGCAGGGCATGATATCCTCTGCCGGCATTTTTTTTAGAAGCTGCCAGAAGTCCTGATAAACACTTCCCTAGAGTTGCAAGGCAACTTCTTACAGCTGTTCCTACGAAAGGTCCTCCTAGCAGCACGGTCTCGGTCTCAGCACAAGGTGTCAAAATATGCAGGGTGGGAAGGGGGTCCTTTTCAGGAGGGAGGAGTTAAAGGTGGATTTCAATAGGGGCAAAAAAACCCAAAATCTTGCTTTCCACATTCTCCATAGAGAATATGGCATTTTCAGGAGAAAATTTGAATACCAAAATATTCAAGCCAAAAAAATAAAGTTTTTAATTTTTGGAATCTTAGGACAGGTTTGGGCTGCTCATTTTTTGACAGTAAAGCAACATATATTCGCACCATTTTTTTTCTTCTTCTTTTACAGAATGCTGACATTTTCCAATGAATTCTCTCTCAAAATGCAGTTCCTCTTGAACATTTCCAACACTTTTTGATGGTATTTAATTCTGAGGGTTTCTCACTGCCAGGGAACAGCCAAGGATTCAGGAAGGAGCTGCGGAAATATGTTAACTGTACAGACTCTCAGGAGTGACTTGGAGTGGTGCTGGACCCCTTTGGCCCTGGCCTTTGGCAGCGACCAGTGTCACCTGAGTCTGAAGCAGGGCAGGAGGCAGCAGAGCTCCCAGGCCACTCCTCTGTGGAGGGAAGTTGAAAAGGATGGGTGTGAGGGAAAAGAGACAAATCTAATGCAGCTTTGAACACATTGTGCAGTTTTAGCAAGACAGCAATAAAAAGCGTAATATGCCATGTCCCATCATCATCTCACTGCTCATGCTAAGCCTTGCAGTCAGGGAGAGCACCTCTGGAACAGCCCACAACTGTAACAGAGCACGGACAATCCCCTGTGCTTGCAGCCAAGGACAGCAGCCCCAAACCTCCATGTTGCTACATGATATCATATCTGGGATTGGTATAGAGGGTCCTCTGTTCATTTCTGCTTTTGCATACACAAAAGCCAAGCACAGGCCTTGGCTGAAGCCTGGGGGTTTGGCAGTGGCACCACTCCTGCGCTGATCAGAGAAATCTCCCAGGGAGATTCCCATGATTCTCTATGGGAATCATAGAATCATAGAATCATCTGGTTGGAAGAGACCTTTAAGATCATCGAGTCCAACAATTCACCCTGCACTGCCAGGGTCCCTAAACCATGTCCCACACATGGTTTAGGGACCACATCTACACGTCTTTTAAACACTTCCAGGGATGGTGACTCCACCACCTCCCTGGGCAGCCTGTTCCAATGCTTTACAACTCTCTCTGTAAAGATGTTTTTCCTGATATCCAACCTAAACCTCCCCTTGCACACAGCTTGGAAAAGCATGAGAAAGTATTGAGACAGAGAGAGAAAACACTCATGTTTAACTAAATTCACCCACATTTTCTTACTGGTTAGAAATGTTACAACTTTTTTTTGGCTACGGGCAGCTTTCCTCCTTCAGGCCAGTCCATCTCCACTAACTTCCATCCAGAGGAACTCTTGTTTCGTGCTGAGAGTACACACATAATCAAAACTGCCAAAGGCAGCCACCAGAAACTACACTGAAAGTGATTTAAATATGTTGATGAAATCCCACTCCTCTGCTTATCTAGCTAATCAGACTAGAAATGATGGCTAACAGATTTCTGAGCTCCTCTAAGCAAACAGTGTGGAAATATAAGTCTTGGTTTGGTGCATGCCCAGAGTGTTGAACTAATAATGCTTGTCTCACGTGTAAGCAGCTGCAAAACCTGATATTTACACAAGGATTCACAGAGAGGAGAAGAGACTGCTTTTTTTCTAGATGACAGGCTCTGGTTCAAATGGGAATTGATCTGGGAAAACCCTCTGCTCTCTGTCATACAGCATGCCAAGTTAATGACGGCTGTAGACTTCGTTTATAACTGAAGATTGGCTTTAAAGCATTGACAGAGTTCCCAAGCCAATATAGCAGCATTTTTACCTACCAAAGTACCCATCATTTTGCATATCAAATAGAATGTGAGCAAAACAAAACTCTACCTTTTAAAGCAATAAATAAACGAGCTCACAAATGCACTTGGCATAAATAAAAATACATTCATACTTGCTGGTGGGAGCCACTTTTTTTCAGAGCTGTCACTGATAGTGCACACAAGCTTGGCTTACCTTTGACAAGGTGGCTCAAATTTCAAAGCTTAGAGCTGCCTTTAAAGAGACATTTCTGAGACTTGGGCATCAGCTGGCCCATGCTACTGCTGGCAACCCAGTGGCTGTTATCTCAGCTACCCAGAAGTAATAAGCAGAAGATGTCTGATGCCAATCAGTAGAGCTGGAAAGCACAGCCCAGTAGTTAGATATTCAAGCCCTACCTCAAGTCTTGATGTGAGTTACTTCTCTGTTTTTATCAGCTGGTTTAGTAAATCACATCCTTCTTACAAAGCTTCCATCACTTTTACGGGGAAATGATGAAGCAGGGGATGCTCCTGCTGGCAGAGCGCAGCAGTGCTAGTGGTGGTGGGGGGGATTGCTGCAGGCTTTGGAATAGCTTACAAACTAAACTAACCCTCAAACCTGCATGCCTTCTGGGGGCTAGAGTGTGGGGGTCTGGCTACATACATTAGACTGGTCTCAACTCTTCATTTTTCCAAATACCACAAAGGCTCATAAATATGCCCCTCAGCTCAGGGGTGCTTCTGGCTCCCTCATCTAGCATCAGCATAAGACTAAAGCAACAAAAGAATGAGTACAGAGGTGATGGTCTCCATCTCAGCTGAGTTTGGGATATCTAAGGTCTCACTTCTCACCTTATTTAAAATCACATTTTATTCTAAAACCCTCCCTCTCTCCACTAGAGATAAGTCTCTTCAGACAAAAGGCAGAGTGTCCTTCAGTGCCATCAGGGATAGCACGGCAGTTGTTGCCAGTGAAGTTTCCAGCTTTGCAGAATTTGTGCTGAATGCTGTAACACAAAATGGATAACTGTGTCTCAGAAAAATCCCAAGTGACTTCCCTGACTTCTGTGATGCTGTTTCAGTCTTCTTTTGGTACATGTAGACTCAAATACATATTTCATTCTTTAAAAGACTACTGCTGCAAGTCTGATCCTATGGAAAACTATGGTTATCATAACAGGTTCAAAGTTCTTCCATACAAAATATTTGGAGGTGATGGACACGATACGTATTCCTGCACCTCCTATTGCTGTAAAGGCTCAAGATCTACTCTGTTTCTGCAGCGGCAGCACATCTGTGCTGCTCTGGAAACAAAAACAGCAAAAGGATGAGGAAAAGAAGTATTCAACAGATTTTTGTCTAATGCTTCCATCTTGTGGCCGACTCGAAAAAAGAAATGCTTGGCTCTTTATTTCAGTAAATGTATTAACAAATGTAAGGAAACGTTGGCATTTTTACAGGTGTCCTAAATCCTTACCTCCAGTTATATGAATGTGGGGTGAGTTGGTCTTGGAAGTTAGATGAGTTTTCCCTTTGAAAGGCATTGAATATCAATGCCAGAATAGGATAGGGCTGGTGCCTCCTCTGCTGCCAGCTGTGTTTCGGTATCACACACCCTGGCGCTGCTGAGGCATGCAGGAGAGAGATGGGCCCAGGTGGACAAGCCCATGAGTGCTGAGCTCAACACTCCACCTTGCTGTAGGCATTGGTGTTAGGACTCCCGCAGTGTATGGACTCCGCTTCAGCTGCCAGCTTCATGGGCCAGCCCAGGTCCAGGAGGCAAGTTTCCTTCTTTGCTTTTGAGCATACAAAAGGCTTTCCTTTGTTTTCCTCTGATCTTTCCCAGGGATTATGCCAGCACACAACTCCTGTACCATGCACACAACTTTTAACAATGGAGATAAGGTGATGAGACACAGCCACATTGCTGAGACTGTTGCAAGGGCACTGTGTCTCAGGTTCTCAAAGCCACTGGGAGCATCTCACAGTGGCTGGGTGATTTGTTTCTGACTGATGAACCTCATGCACCCTTTTTGCACCACTCACAGCAATCCAGAAACATAGCCAAAGGTCTGTTTACCCGCATGAATTGAAGTCTCCTGCACAGGGCTTACATGGAAAGCCGTTCCCTACCTTCCCCTTCCTACACTAGCCAGGAGCCTGCCCCTTTTTGCTGTTCTGGGCACAGTGATGATCTCCCCCCAGCTCTTTTCTCCTGGGCAGACTGTCTCTGCCGTATGCCAGTGAGCTACCTCTATACATTTCCAGCCAAATATTTGCAGAGGCCTTGAGACAGGGAGCAAGACCACGAGTGGGACTCCCGATGGACACCCAGATTGTGGTTATCAGTGGAGTGAGGGCTTGGACTTTTGCCCAAAATGGATCTACCTCAGTAAGAGGGTAAGACACTCACCATCCATGCTCCCCAACATGGGTGCACACGTTCACTGGCATACACAGCTGTACCCTACACACAGGAGATCACATT
>NW_010396948.1:0-3735 GCF_000710305.1 Buceros rhinoceros silvestris | reverse complement strand
TGCAAGCAGGAAAAAGAGGATGGAGAACTGAATCTGAGCTCTGCATCCAGCTGCAGGCTCTTGCATAGAAAGAGGTTTTAGTACTACCACCCTTTACGCTGTACAGCAAGAATACTGAGCCCATCAATTCATATGTCTCACACAGTTGCTGAACTTCCAGAAGAGCAGGTGGAGGGCCAAGCAGGACAGATACAAGGACACAAACACTGCTGTGTGACTTTTTCGCAAACCCCTGGGGTGTCAGGAAGCGTGGCATGCCCATGCAGTGTTGTAGGATAAAGACTCCTCTTCAACAAGGATGCAAAGAAGAGAGAACTTGCTCTGACTCTTTGTCTAAAGCAAGGACCCAGGCTGCTGCACCCTGTTTGAAGAGAGAAGGAGTTTTGCTTTGTGAGGAAGTAGTGAGGAAGAGGGAGGTGGTAGATGGAGAGTTCATCTCCAAGCGTGTTTTAACAGTGACTGCTCCACTGATGGGAAGTTGCTAACCTGCCTGTTTCCCATGGCCAGCCTTGTCTGGTTTAAAAAAAACCTGCAACCAGAGGCACAGGAACCACAGCCATCCCAAGGTGGGGCCATCTATCCTCTGTAATTACCAAACGTGACACAAGCCACTTTTAATCCCTTGTTGAAAGCAACCTTTGCATAATGCCCTTTGTTGTACACCAGTGCTAGAAGGGGCAGAGAGTGTACATCGCTGACACAGGATGCAGCACTTCTGTTTGCATCCCATGTCCCCCCTTTCCTCTGTGTATGCAGACCCACAAGCATTGAACCCAAAGCACACGCAGTGCCAAGGTCAAGAAGGAATTCATCTTGTGCAGGGAGCCCAGTGCACACCTTGGGGAACTTCATCCGCTCTGGGCAGCATTCGCTGGAGCACCGCACCAGCTATGTTTCGAAGGACAATATGGTTCCCCAGACATGTTACTCACTATCCAGGACATTTGTGCCTGCAGAAATGGCTCAAAGACCTGTTTGTCTTTGCTGCCCAATGGATTTGCAGAACACTTAATAGACTAAAAACCTTTGTGGGGGAAAAAAAACCAACCAAGCAAGACTGGTTCTTTATAACCACCTTTCAATAACTGAATGTAGACCCTTCACATATCCTTAAATTATATATCATTTATTGAAATATAGAGATCTTAATTTACAGGATTTTTTCAAAGACAAAATATCAACAGGGGCATTTTTGAAATACATTTTGTGCCTACCATCGCTCAGGCCAGTTTGCCCTTCTTCAAACATTTCACAACAGCCAACATTTTGAAAACACTTCCTTTTTTATTATTCTAAAATATAACTTTTGGACATTCAAAGTGCAACAGTTAACGTGCCTGTGGAATATATCACAGTAAAAAAAAATATAAACAAAGGCAGTGATATAGCTGTCATAAATGTTTTGGCAGTATTCTAGAAGTCTATATAAAAATACTTATATACATATTGATGTATAACATCACCATATCTCACGTCCTTCATCATGTAATAGGACCATTTTGTACAAGTTGTAGACCACACTGTAAGGAATTGGTTGGCCATTCCAAATCAAAGGCTGTGTTTCATAGGCTAACACTGATTGTCGTTATACAATTACTGTAGCAAAAGGTTTGGGAATATCTCTTCCAGTGGCTTCTCAAAAATAAAGCCATAAAAGAAAAAGTCTGTAATATTGGCAATATTGTAAAACTAAATGAATCATCCTCTCACTTTGCCCTCTCTATTAAATCTCCTCTCTTCCTCTGCTTCTCATTCCAGTGTCCAGGCCAGCTTATCTGATGCCAAGCCTGAATTGAGTGGGTTTGGCTAGACCCCGGCCACGGATGCAGTTCATCTAGAGGATACTCATGACAGAATTGAGAATCAACGTTACCACGCATCAGAAAGAGAGCCAGCTCTGGTTCACATCCACCATCCGGGTCTAGAGATGAGCTGAGCTGTGAGATACAGCATGACACCAGCGAGAGGAAGGGGAGACCATGTGAAAATGTCCTTAGATTCCAGTAACTGGTGTATTAAAATGTGCTGGGGCTGATTTTCAAACCCTGAAGAACATTAGGCCATGTGCAAAAATGCAGGTGAAATTGCTTGCCTAATTTGAATGTGTAGTTGTAATGACTTCACATGCAAATGAAGGCACATGTGGTCTCAAGTGGCCATTCAGATATCTAGGATATCCAATAGACAATTTGCGTTTTCTCAATTCATAGTTCATAGATGGAGGCAGACTTTACATCGTCTCGCCTGTCCTGGCTATATTGAGGGGTTTTTATGTTTCACAGTTGTCACCATACAGAGCTCAGTGATGTGTTTTCGGCTAAAGCACGGCTCCCAGGAAGATACTTGGTCTTGATCTGTTGGCTGCAAGAAACGGAGGTTGTGCCATCACTCGCAGTTCCTTCTGATTGTCATCCTCCATCTGGGTTAAAAATGTGGGTGTCTCACTTCAGGTCCTGTTTTCACATCCACAGTATGCTTGTTTGTGGCCTCAGCCAGCTGACATTTTGAAACCCAGACCCAGAAATATCTGCATGTAACACTGAGCATATTACATTTGCTTTCATTTGGTCCACAACTGTCCGCAACACGTAAAGTCAAGGGGACTTGTACAGCTTTTCTCAGGGCCATTTTAAGTTAAACTGTAGTTTACATGGCAGCATGTTCGGTCACTGTTGGTCCATCCCTCACACTTCCTACGAAAAATACTGCAACACCGGAGTGAGTTTGCCCCACATTTGCATTGGTTGTGTCGTGCAAGAGACTGAGCACTTCCCACGAGGTGCTCATTACACTGAATTAAGGTTAAATTTGAAATCTGAGCACCAGAAAGGATGAGGCCCTTCACAGTGATGTACCTTTTTCACAAGTAAGTCTTCCAAAACATCGTATCTCAATAACATATTGTACAGTGATGGCAGTAATTGTAATACTTTGTTCACAAAAATGGTGTCAAAAACAACTATTGCAGGCTAAGAGAAGGTTCATTTTCATGTATCTTCTTCAAAAAAACTCTCTTGGAAGCAATTACTATTTGTAGTTACAGTCTGCAAATAAAATATTCAGAGTCTCTGTTCCTATTTAAACCTGAAAGCTAAGACAAGAATAATTGCTGCAGAATTATTTCTGCTTATTTAAACTTTTGTTCTAGGCTGGAAGAGATGTCTGTTCCTTGACCGGTTCAAATATTGAATTGATTCTTCACAGCTAATCTCAGGATAGGATTTATTCTGAGCACCCCTGAAACAGTAATAATGGGATGATGCTGGTGGTTTATCATAACCTTCCATTCTCTACCATCTTGGATATCTGACATAAATTATTAATTTTTTTTCTAATTTAAATGTTTAGAACCTCACTTAATCAGAGGACAATAATTAATTTTAGTATATCTGATTAGAAAAGCTACTCGGCTCATGATAGAAAACAAAATCTTAATTTTTTTTCCCATGTTAAAATAGTTTTAGCTAACCAGAGCAGTTACTGCACTGTGTAGAGCCAAAAAAAGAACTGTTTCATAAAAATTTTCAGGTTACATGCTTTATCCTTGTACTTAAAAAGTTTCTGGAGACTGTGCTTTTACTGAAGGACAATGAATTGTAAAATATACAGTTAGTGTTACGGAAAACAGTAGTAGTATTATCTTGAAAACAACTATCTTCTATAGTTAATAAAGACTTACTAGGTTTCTAACACCTATTATAGACTGCCTTTTTTATTAATATTATTATTATTATT
>NW_010396947.1:1714-24913 GCF_000710305.1 Buceros rhinoceros silvestris | reverse complement strand
CCCATAATGGAAAAATAGAGCAGTTAAATAGTATTACAGTCTAACTTTTAGGATACATGCTAATCTGCTCTTTAAAGAGACTTCAGACATTTTCAAACACCCTGGAGACTTGAGTGACTGGAAATTTCTGCATAAGTGTATATAAACGAGCAGATGGATGTGTTTAGTGGAAACAAAAAACCCCTCTTTTCCAATCTTTCTGATTTAGCTAAAACCTGGAAGTGTTTTTTGTAGATAAATACACTGCAGTGTTTGTAAATGGCCACCCAGAAACGCGCCAGTGCCAGATACATCAAATGGGTTGGTTTCCATATGTTTCTACCAGTGAATGCATCAATTATTTCTGGTCTATGCGCATGAAGGTCACATTTCAGATTACTGTACAACTGCTAGTGAATTCATGAGGGGCAAGAGACTCTATTTCCGTGCTGTACTTTTACATCCAGAGAGGACAAAAGATCTGACACGGGATTTAGTGGATTTGTGAATGACCCTGTGCATCTCTTCAGAGCTAGATTCTACATACTAATAAACTTTATCAATAACCCTTTTTTTAATCGCAGATGCTCCAGAAGTAGCGTAGCCCCCTGAAGCTGAGGTAATTCCAGAAGCTGGTGCAGAATGATACCAGCTGAGAATTGACATTTAAATATTTGTTTCTGGTTAGTGAAATTTCTGAAGGCATCAGCACTAGGATGGAATGGTGACATTCACCATCAGGTCACAAAGGTGGCGGTGTAGGATGAAGATTAAGTAAAAGCTAATTAAAAGCTTGGAGAAAATTAACGCAATGTTCAAAGAAGGCTTTGTCTGAGGGAATGAGGACAGCACATGCCACTGGCTAAGGGGTGAAGTCCAGATGCGTAGATGAGGTCAGTGATAAGGGATAATATTTGGTTATATTGGTAGATACAGGAAAGGCACCACACTTAGTATAAAGTCTGTCAAGCCTCAGGCATTGTAGGAAACCATCAACATCAGCTGTGGAACAGGATGTGACCAGTAGGGCGCAGGTTACAACATGGGGATTGTAAAAAGAACAGCACAACGCACAACAAGGAGAGGGAATCATTCACTTCAGCAGCAAAACCAAAGCAGAAATACGCAGAATCAAGGGAAGAAGAAGTTCTAAGGTTAAGCAGAGGAGACAGGAGGATGAAGAGTGATACCAGATAGGAAGACAATCACATTTTCATAGAAGAGGAAATTAAAGTAGCACATCTTCACAAGCCTTGAAACTGCTAAGTGTGAAGAGATTAAGGTAACTGGAGATTTGATAATGGACTGCATTTGAAACACTTATTTCTCTTTCCCATGTCACGTACAGTGACTGACTATAGGTATTGTATGTACTGATAGCTTATTGGTTGTTAATTTCTAACTCTTGGATTTAGGTGAAGATAACAGACCTTACTACTCTCCATGGTATAGTGATGTGAGTGTAGCGAGGCTACAAAGAAATGCTTTCCTGTAAATGTAAAAAACCGCTGTCCCTGAAAGCTGCCCAGCTTCCTAAATCATTGCCAATCCATCCTCCCTGAGTGGGTAATGGGATTCTCAAGGGGCCACACGTGGGAAGGGAGGTGCATGTGTGATATAGAGAGAGATTTCAGGGATTCCCACCCGACAAAGGACAACACAGCACATGCCAGTGAGTTGCAGGTCACAGGAGGTCTGCTGTCAAATGTGCCCACTCGGTTTTTCACCCTCAAAATCTAACTGCAGCATTAGTGGTCTTGATTGCTACGCACGGTGCGTGGCTGTGCCCAGCTGGACTGTGCTCAGATCACGCTCAGGCTGTGCCCGGGGCCTCTCTGACCTTGGGCAGCAACAATAGAAAGCTTGATTTTGAAAGATGTTCTTTTGGGACACTTGTTCCTCTGTCAGTATGACAGGGCTAATCTGTGCCCTACGAGCCTAACCCTCCCGGCACTATTATTTCACCCGGTTCCATCTCTCTTACCTCTCTTCCTCATTTCTGTACAAAGCGTTTAACACTCCAGAAGAGGACTCACATTTTTCGCTATGTATGCACTCCCTGCCACAGGCCAACATAGCCCTAGTGCCTGGCTATGCAGTAATTATAGACTGGTTCATTGTCACTTACGTGCTGGGACTTCTTGGGTTGCCCAAGTGCTCTGAAACAAAGCAGTCCCATTTGTGTCCAGACATATGCTTAGAGACACATCTTTTAAGGCATGCCTGCACCTCCAACCCTTGAGCAATTCAAACATTTCATTTGTTTCACGTGCATATAGCTTACATCTGATTAAAACATTAACCAATGTGGTGTTGGGCAAAGAAAAGTATGCAGGCAAACATAGTGCAGGTGTAAAAATAGACTTTGTGTTCTTTCAGATGAACAGATGCAGCTTCCCGTGACCACAACTGTACACATTGTGGAATTAGGAACTAGCATAGCCCATCAAGCCTATGCATGAAGATGCAGAGTTATGCCCTTAGTAAGGGGAACTGGGCATGTAACTCACCTTGATGCCTCTTAAATACTCCCTGTAACAATAAACTGATGAAGATGCCGATGGAAGACTACCCTACAGCTTTATGTTCTGAGTTTATGGAGTTTTGGACAACAGAAGAGTCTCCATAGCTGTGTAACATTTGCTTGTTACGAATTTTCTCAAGTTCTGAAATAAGCAAGATTGGAAAAAGCTGTCAGTATTTATGAAGCTTCACGATCTGGAATAATACTTTTATTTATTTTCTGTACACTAGGTGACCTGTACTTTCATCATCAAGTACAGGAGTGAAACAAAGGCAGCATATCTCATAGTACTATTAATTACTATCTTTTTATTATTATTATTATTTGTCTGCACAGCCCATTAAACTTGTAAATCCAAAAGCACTAAGTAGGTTGTAAGCGAATATAAAAAAATTCATACTCCCATTCTTCAAAAAGAGTATACTGTTTAAAAGACGTATTTACTTGTTTTCTTTTGCAAATTTGATATTGAAAACCACCACTTTACACCAGTTATTCAAAGCAGCAAAATTTCTTCAGATTTTTCCTTTTTCTTGCTTTGCAAATTGTTTCTGTGATATTAAAAATCATCTATGCCATATTTTTTAAAATAACGTTCTAAGAAGAACATAATCTTGAAATATTTCAGAGCATAATTCAAATTCACACATTCACTTATGTTGTAGGTTCTTACTTATTCAAAATTCCTTTCTCATATTAAAGTAGATACCAAGAAAACACACACAAGAATGTATCTACTTTATAGTATAAACATTGCTTGCTGATGTGCCTATTGGAAAAATAATTAATATTTAAGTATTAAGATAAAAATAAAGAACAGAAAGATGCAAAGTCATGTTAGAGTAGACAGTGTCACTTGGGAAGGTCAGTCCAGAAGATGGTCCAGTGTGTCCCGGATCATTTGAGAGAATGATGTACTGTGAATATGTATAAATAATACCAGTAAAGTGAGAGCCACACACAATCTCACCCTCATGGTGTCTGTTATCTTTACACTATGAAGGCAAGATTTACTAAAGTTTTTCTAACAACAGCTTTTTATTTGTTTCTGCATTACAGATCTATTCCCTAAAAGCAAGAGAGTTAAATTCGTTGCCCATTTGTTTCAGTAAAATTGTTTCATCATTATCAAAGCGAAAGTAAATATAATCCAAATATGCTAGGAATATAGCAGCAGCTGAACTCATCATCCTAGCTTTTTTTTTCTGTTGGGTTAATAAATGTTCATTCTTTTGTACTAAAATAGGCTAAATGCTGTAATTTCAGAACCTTGTTTTCAATTCAACATGTGAAATTTAGGGTCCACCTTGCCATCTTTCCTTTCCCATATTAGCATCTGCAGAGCATAGGTGGTCAAAGTATCCCTGTTACTGGCCTACAGGGAAACAATCCAGAAGCAAGTGCCCACATTTCATTTTTCGTTCCTCACCACCCAGCATACACTGCTTCCTGGTATCTCTCTGTCCTCACTGTATGGTCCTTTTGTGCCAAGGTAACCTTTTTTCCTATTCAGTTGCCACTCTTCTAACCACTGCCAGCATCTATTCCCCTAATGCTTTTGAAGTAAGACAGTGTGGTGCAAGAAAACTAAGCTACACCTGGACCCTCTGCAATATCTTTTGGCATGGACAACAAGGGAAAAGACGGGCACCTGGTTGTTAGATTCACTCAGGGATTATCAGTGAAATTGTAGAGGTCTACAGGCTGTGGTAGGACCAGGCAGGACTGGATAGAAGTTCTCTGTGTACCAAATATCACACACTGCTTTGATTGGGCGGGCTTTCTTTCACCTGAAAACCTGGTGTCTCACTCTATTTACTCCCATCACCTTGGCTCTCAGTGTTACTTTAAAAGTCTGTAGTCTTGAAAGGTGGGGAGGTGCAAGGTGGCCAATTCGCTGTTAAGAGAGATTTTTCTGCAGGAGGTAAGCGCAAGGCAGAGTCAATCTGCATGAAGCTACATGTCAGAAGAAGAGACAAAGATACTTGACATTGATTACAGCACTACAGTGCAAACTGTTTAGAGATGATTAATTGAAGAAAGCTTCATATGGCCATCAGATTTGACAACCAATCTAAGCAGCCAGAGAGGCAGGAATGAAAATGGGAGAATGTCCAGTAAATCGGATTTTTTTTTTCTATATAGCTTAACCAATACAACAAGCCATAGAGAAAATGGATTTGGGTTGGGGAACCACAAATACTTCAAATGATGGATAATCTTCATTTGGTTTGTTCAACAATATGTTTCAGTGTGGAAACTGATAAGTAAGAGTGGGAAACAGGTCATCAGGAAAACATGGGAAACTAATTGAGAGAGAGTTAAGTGGGAGAAAAATCAAGTGAAAGATCATTCTTGCTGACATCTCTAGCACTGATGTATAAAGTACCAGTTAAAGTCAAAGCTGTTAGACCCAAGTGTCTGAAATGAAGCATCCAAATCAATATTTAGACAACCCAGTGAGTGAACTGGGTTTTGGAGGTACTAAGTCACTTCGGCTCACAATGGTGATTCATCACCTGAGAGTGTCAGACATTTTTAGATGCCTGAATGTGATTTATAAATATATATGCACATGAACAGATGCCTGAGGCTTACCGAAAGATCTCATCAGCACATTGAAAAAGCCCAAACAAACAGAGTGGTACTCGTGTATGTAGCATTTTCGCAGTCATTGCGATTATTAGAGTGCAGTTATAGGATAAATCATCCTTTTACATTATGCTATCTGTTCGTAGTCTTTGGGATGCCAAATGAAGGATGGCTCTTCACTGGCAGCTACTGAAGATTGCTATAAACACCTGCCCACGGAGTAGTGTAGTCTAGGTAAGGCCTGGGCAGACTTCCACTTGAATAGACACAATGTATGGGCTGATGAAAGAGGTAGAGGTATACAGACAAAACTCTGTTCCTAACTAACTTTTGGTATTGAAAAAGCAGGAGATGGTGCAAAGGGCTAATAGGCACAGGAGAAGAAATCACCTCTTCCACAAGTACTCCAGATAGAACTGCCAGATGTGTAAACTCAGGCTTGAAAATATTTCCAAATTAATGTGAAAGAAGGTAAATCTTGAAAACTAATGGAATTTGGATGTGAAGAATCATCTTATACATGATGTGACAGGGTATTTTGATAGTGTGTTTCCAGTGCCTGATTGTTTACAAGGAAATTACAGATTCATGGAATGGTAGTGTTGGAATAGACCTCAGGAGATCATCTAGTCCAAACCCGGTGCTAAAGCAGGTTCACCTAGAGCAGGTCACACAGGAATGTGCCCAGATGGGTTTTTAATATCTCTAAAGGAGACTCCACAACCTCTCTGGGCAACCTGTTCCAGTGCTCTGTCACTCAAAGTAAAGAAGTTTCTCCTTATGTTTAGATGGAACTTCCTGTGTTCCAGCTGTGCCCATTGCCCCTTGTCCTGTCACTGTCCACCACTGAGAAGAGCGTGGCCCCATTCTCCTGACACCTGCCCTGTAGATATTTATAAGCATTGATAAGATTCCTTTTCAGTCTTCTCTTTTCCAGACTAAACAGGCTCAGGTCTCTCAACCCTTCCTCATAAGAGAGATGTTCTTGTCCCCTAATTGTCTTTGTAGCCCTCGGTTGGGCTCTTTTCAGTAGTTCCCTGTCTATCCTGAACTGGGAGCCCAGAACTGGACACAGGACTCCAGATGTGGACTCAACAGGGCAGAAGAGGGGGATGAGAACCTCCCTTGACCTGCTGGTCATGATCTTCTTAATGCACCCCAGGGTACTATTGGCCTTGTGGGACACAAGGGCACACTGCTGGTTCATGGTCAACATGTTGCCCACAAGGACTCCCGGGTCCTTCTCTCCAGAGCTGCTTTCCAGCATATCAGCGGCTAACCTGTAGTGGTGCTATTCCTCCCCAGGTGCAGGACTCCACTTTCGCTCTTGTTCAACTTCATTTGGTTCATCTCCACCCAACTCTCCAGCATTCCAGGTCTCGCTGAATGGCAGCACAACCTTCTGGTCTGCCAGCCACTCCTCCCAGTTCTATCCTTTCACTGAAGTCATGGATGAATATGTTGAACGGGACTGGACCCAGTACTGATCCCTGCAGAACACTACTAACTACAGGTGTCCAACTAGACTCCACACCACTGATCATAACACTTTGATCTTTGCCATTCAGCCAGTTCTCAATCCACCTCACCGTCCAATCATCTAATCCTCACTTCCTAAGCTTCCCTATGAGAAAGTTATGAGGGATAAAGTTGAAAGCCTTTCATAATTCAAGTCTGCTGAATCCACTGCTCTCCCCTTGTCAATCCATCCAGTCATGTCATCACAGAAGGCTATCAGATTGGTCAAGCATTATTTACCCTTAGTGAATCCCTGTTGACTACTCCTGGTAACATTCTTTTCCTCCACATGCTTAGAGATAACATGTAGAACGAGCTGTTCCATCACCTTACAAGGGATGGAGGTGAGGCTGACTGGCCTGTAGTTTCCTGGGTCCTCCTCCTTGTTCTTTTTGAAGATTAGAGTGACACTGGCTTTCCTCCTGTCCTTGGGCGCCTTTCCTGTTCTCTGTACCTTGCAAAAATGGTGGAGAATGGCCCAGCAAAGACATCTGCCAGCTCCCTCAGCACTCATGGGGGAGTATTTTGGGGCCCATGGATTTGTGGGTGTCCAGCTTTCCTAAATCATCTCTAACCCGGTCCTCCCCAACCAAGGAAAAGTCTTTCTTCCTCCAGACTTTCCCTCTTACCTCCAGGAACAGAGATTCCTGAGGACTGATCTTAACTGTAGGCTGAAGCAAAGAAGATATTCAGTAAGCCCACCTTCTCTGTACCCTCTGTCACCAGAGCAACCACCTCATTCAGCAGCATGCCCACATTTTTCCCTAGACTTCCTTTTGTTACTGATGTAGTTGAAGAAGTACTTCTTGTTTTCTTTGACATCCCTTGCCAGATTTAACTCAAAGTGAGCCTGAGCTTTCCTCTCTGCATCCTGCATACTCTGACAACAATCTTATATTCCTCTTGAGTGGCCAGTATCTTTCTCCTCATTCTGTAAACTTGTTTATTCCATTTGAGATTTTCCTGTACCCCCTTGATCATCCGTGCAGGTCTCCTGCCTTCTTTGCTTGACTTCTTTCTCTTAGGGATGCTCCAGTTTTGGCCTTGGAAGAAGTTGTGCTTGAACATTAACCAGCTATCTTGGACCCCTGTACCTTCTAGAGCCCTAACCCATGGGATTCCTCCAAGGAGGTCTTTGAAGAGTTCAAAGTTAGGTCTTTGAAGAGGTCAAAGTTAGCTCTTCTCACTTCCGGGGTTGTAAATCTAGTCATTGCCCTCTTTCTTCCTTACATGATCCAGAACTCCACCATCTCACAGCCACTGCAGCCAAGGCTACCCACAACCTTCACATCCTTAACCAGTCCTTCTTTCTCTGTTAGTACAAGCTCCAGCAGTGCACCTCTCCTTGTTGACTCCTCTACCACCTGTGTCAAGAAAGTTATCATTAGTGCTCTGCAGGAATCTCCTGGATGGTGTCTCCCTGCCTGTGTTGCCTTTAAAGCCAATATCTGGGTGATTGGTTGCCTGTGAGAACCAGGGCCTGTGATCATGAGGCTACTTCCAGCTGTCTTGTAGAAGGCCTCACTGACTTCGTCTTCCTGATCAGGTGGCCTGTAGTAAACACTCACAAGTGTCCCCCATATTAGCCTGCCCCTCATTTCTTACCCATAAGTTCTCACCTCAGTCTTCATCTACCCTTAGGCAAAACTCAGTACATTCCAGTTGCTCTCTCGCATAAAGAGCAACTCCATCAACTCACCTTGCTGGACTGTCTTTCCCAAAAAGTACATAGCCATCCAGGACAGCGTTCCAGTCATGTGAGCTATCCCATCAAGTCTCTGTCATTGCAATGAGATCATGACCCTGTGACCACACACGGATCTTTACTTCTTCCTGCTTATTTGCTATGCTGCATGCATTGTCGTATGAGCATTTCAGAGAGGGAATCCAGAGTGCAGGTTGCACTAGAGGATTTCAAGAGGATCTCCCATAGCCATACCCACCTTTGGGGTGGTAGGCCTTACGTTTCTTCTCATAGGAGGCCATTAAGAAACATATATCACAAATCAGGTTGACCTGTCTTATTCCCCAGTTGAATGTGATGAGATGAATGTTGACATTTCGGACCCTTCCATCTGAGAAATTTCAAACATTTCTGATGGAAAAGACCCCCAAAATCTCCAAACATTGACCTCACACTGGAAATGATCATGTTAGTCCTTCAGGGAATTACCGTTTGAAAGTCTGGACTTTGTCCTTTAAACTCAAGTAGCAAAATGTATACTCAAACTCAGTGTTTTGAGGAGTGCTCATTACTGATTTCAGCATGCTTATATTCCTTTCTAGAGGTATTGTGCAAGTATCTCAGAGAAACATTTCTAAGACGAGGTAAACTGAGGCTCTTTTTCCAGGATCAGTAATGCTGCACCTTGGGCTACCAATCACTCTGCACTAGATGTGAACACATGCTTATATTTATGTGGCTTTAGCAAAGCACACATATGGTGTTTATTCCAGATTTATGTACTAGTTAGTGAAGACAGATCATACTGAAGCTATCCTGAAGCCTATCTGGAGAAAATGACCCCTTCAAAAATATTTCAAATGAGTTTGAAGGAACAGAGGGAGTTTGCACTGGCTCAGCACTGCATGTCAAGTGGTTCTGCATTTTTGGCTTTGTACTAAAAATGCTAATATGGGATGTAACCCCTATCTGCACCGTAGACACTACGTTCTTTTAGGACACAAAAATATCTAAGGTGCCACAGCAAAAAGCTTCATGAGCAATTAAATTCGTCAGATTTTAATAGCTTAGCACATACACAGGTTAGATACTAAATATCTAGGCAAAAAATAAACACTTACCATTAAGTGACTGGAATTTGACAAATTTTGTCCATGATAAAACAAGACAACCTACAATTTTTCTTGGACGTGGAGAACTTTCAGACCTCACTGGGTACCAACAGGATAAGTGAATAACACAAGTTGAGTAGATGAGGCTTCTGTTTGTACTGTTGTATTTCTAGAGGGTTGCAACGTGTTACAAAAACGTCCAGGCCACTACACAAGCTGAATTTGTGAAGCATGCACAGGAGAAAACCCTAAATACATGCACCAACACTCGTTTTATTAAACAAGTGTCGTTGTTCCAGGATCTGTACAGATTAGCCTTATCTCAGTGACCTACACCTCCATGGAACTATTATTTTTAACTCACTGTGTTTTAAAGTGCTTTACAGATACAATGCAAGCATATACAAAGTATAAGATAACCCCAATTCTTCTCCACAGTTGAAGAGTTCTCACAATAAAGCACATTTCTTAGAAGTCACCTTATCTCAAGTTGTGCAGAGGCAATTGCTGCAATAAAATAAGTTCTGTCTTTCTAGCTAAACTTGACCCTATTTGTGAATTTTTGCAACTGTAGTGCATCAGATGTATATTGGTTTTGAAAGGGAAAGGTGCATTTTTAGTTACCTATGAGCTGCTCCGTGATATTCCCTGTGTTTTAAAGTGCTTTACAGATACAATGCAAGCATATACAAAGTATAAGATAACCCCAATTCTTCTCCACAGTTGAAGAGTTCTCACAATAAAGCACATTTCTTAGAAGTCACCTTATCTCAAGTTGTGCAGAGGCAATTGCTGCAATAAAATAAGTTCTGTCTTTCTAGCTAAACTTGACCCTATTTGTGAATTTTTTTGCCACTGTAGTGCATCAGATGTATATTGGTTTTGAAAGGGAAAGGTGTATTTTTAATTACCTATGAGCTGCTCAGTGATATTCAAATATATACTACTTTAACACCACTAAGGTCAGTGAAAGCAGTAAATAAATTAACATACCTTAGGGAATCACTGTTCTCTGAGCAGTGGGATATTGTCAGTGAGAAGCATTGATTTTGTTTGACTTATGTTTGGCACAAAATGAGATTGAACCCAGAAAGCCATTCTGGAACAGTTCATGGCCACTGACCACTGAGAATGCAAAATTTCCCGGTTCCGCCTTAGAAGTAAGTTAAACCCATTCCAGTGATTGATTGGCTTGTCACTATTAGTCCCGGCCAGGATTACTGGTTTTCTGTTCTCAAAGGCTGTGAGAGGCAAGTTCATCAATGCCGTACTGCTTATGCAAAACTATCAGTATAAATTATCTTGTATTTTAATTTAACATTTACTTTGAGTAAGGTATTACTTCGTAATGAATTCAGCTGACCGGTACAATCAGACACAAACTCTAAATCTAACATCTTTTCCTCAAATGCCAAGTTATCTTTTGGATTCCTGGGTTGTATCTCACTTGAAAGATACACTGATGAAGGGGAAATCATCATGTGGCTGTCTCTTCAAACTTTGCTGAGCAGTATTTATATCCTAAAGAAATTCACGTGAATTTAGGAGAAATTATCTCCTACCAGATCTTCATCTTTGAGTAGATTTTTAAAAAGCATTGTGGATTTGAAGAATTATCACTAGAAAACCGAGGTTTTTGCATTTCAGTAGGGTGGATCTTATAAAGAAATACCAGAATCTGTGGTTTGGGTATAGAAAATACAAAAAAAAAAATTAAACTAACCTTGAAAAGAGGAACGTTGTGTAAAAGCGATGCACAAGTGGGAAAACACATTGCTTCTTCCAGCTACGCTGAACATCCTATTTTAGTTAGATACACACGGTCTTCTGTGTCAGTTTAAGTAATTATTTGTTCCTGTAGTTCTAAGCAGTTGCCCATGTGCGTGAGTTGTTAATAAGAAGGAGAGTGTTAGCTGAGGAGGACTGTCTAGAGAACACGTGTTGGCAGCAGAGATGATCTGCAATTTTTCTGTACAATATTTTTTGTCCGCATTGTTGCTTTAGCAAGACCAAAATTTTAGAGAAAAACTTGTATTTTTTTCTACGTTTTCTAGTGCGTGCCTCAGAAATGACAGAGGAAAAGCTGCTAAGCGAAGCGAGGCAATTTCTCCCTCAAGAGACTGAACTCTCTTTCTCAGTAGATCTCCCAACCCTGGAGGCCCAGAAAGTGAGAGACCATCCAGTTCTATATTTGCTTAGTGTCTTTATGACAAAGTATGAAACTGTACCCTGTTCCACTTATATTTGCATCTTACAAGCTTTCTGGCAGCTAGGGCTTAGGCAACACTCTGCATTCATCGTACCTGTGCTCCACCCCAGAGGAATCTCACTTTCGTTCTCTCCCTGGACTGAGCAACATGACAGCAGCTCCTCAGCAGCCCAAAAGGTGCATCCTACATGCCTTGAAAGATCAAAGAGGTCAAGTCCTTTCCATCCACATTCAGGTCTTGAGTTCCTCCCCAAAACCACCCGGGAGGTAGGTTGACAGCAATGTTTGGTTGGTGGCAGTCAGGCTGGGGCTAGTTCATAGTTTCATAACCAGTCACTGGAGTGTCGTAATACTCAGCCACCACACCCTTGGTCAGATATTCAGCTATCAGCCTGGGGCTGAAAGGCTCCATGATATTGTTAGTAAACATCTGTGCCATGCAGTTCTTTAAAGACAAACCATGAAAATTTGCTTCAGATTGAAACTCAGCCCTGCAACATACGTACACAACATTTGTACTAAGAAGATTTCTGCTGCTGTGACCACTACCACCCACCACAACCAAGTGAACATTCAGAAAATATTGAGGAAAAATTACAAATAAAACAAAAAACAAAACAAAAATTCTGAAACACAATTGGAAGAGCTGAGCTGACACAGATTGCAGAATAATGGAAAAAAGGACAACAGAGTTTATTATACAGAGAAAGGGCAGAGGACCAGCACTGGCACTAACTGTCTTTTATATTCAAAAATACTTGGGCAATGTTAACAGACAGGTTCAGATGTTGTTCCCATCATCTTTTAGCTGTTGCTACCAAATGTACAATGTGCTTCTGTGTGCTGTCATAAGTTAGCTAAAACATGTGTAAACATATGCTACGTCAGTCATTAAGGAGAAGGGTATAATTACACTTTTAAATGTGGCAAAGCATTTTGAAAGTAGCGTATAATTTTCTAGAGCAGGAACCTTTATGAAACGTATCTTTCCCTGAGTGTTTATACAGTCTGACATCTCCGGGTTTGTTCAGATCAAGAGCCTGACTGTGAACAAGCAGGCTTCAGACAAAGGAGGCAATTTGTTCTTTAGGTGCCTTTTCAGTGAAAGGGAGAGACAGCAAGAGAAAGGGGGAAGAGTGAGCAGAGAGAGAAGAAGGGCACAGCGTGTTACCGCCCACAGTTCAGAAATACACAGGATCTGGCACGCCTACCTGGAGAAGAACTGTTGAGAGGTGACCAGTGTCAGGGTGCTGCTTTCACTGTTGGCAAATGTCGATGCCGTTGTTTTGTCCTTGATAGAGTAGAAGAAAGGTGTGGATTTTAATTAAATTACATAGGCTTACTTTGCACTTGGGGACAATAGGATCCTGTAGTCTTGCTGGGAAAGAGGCAAAGCAGGAAGGTGCCAAGGGGACATCCTACAAAATGCTCATTTCCTTCTTTTGATACAAGCCCTACACAAGAGCAATTTGCAAAGCCAGCCTGTAATTATGGAACCCTCCTCCACATTAATTTTGTAACTTTTTAAGGTAATTTTCAAAAACATGAGCTGAAATGTTTTTAGGTTTCCGAGAATAAACAAAGGCTGTGCATTATTCTGCCTACTAAGCTCGGCTGAGCCGAGCCATCAAGCTGTTTTGTCTTAGCAAGTTACCACTCCTAAGCTGAGCCACGATAATCATCGCTTCACTTCTGTAATACCTTCAATGACAGCAACACAGTGAGATCTCTGCCCACAGCAATAGAGGAAAAGCAAAGCAGCATTTTCTAGCACTCACGATGATAGGCCAAAACCACATATCAACTGCCTCACTCAGCTGACACGAATCTTTTTGCATGTTTCTCTCACCCTGATACTAGTTTTTTTCTAGACATCAAGTATATCTTGTCCTGTGAAATATTTCAGTTTGTCTAAAAAAAAAAAAAATAAAATGAAGTATTCTGATGCTTAGATTTTAAATATCATAATATTTATGTTCTATGTCTTTTGCATCTTTATAGCAGTGCCCAGGAAGTCCTTATTCTACCATGAGGAAAGCTTAAGAGTAACTATTCAATAACTGGTAAACTTTTGAAAGAAACAAGAAGATTATAAAATTGCTATCAGTGAACAATGATACAAAAATTGTTAGGATGATTCCCAACCTTCCTTCTCTTCCTGACAAATTGTATTTGCCTCAGCAGTTTATTTCTAATATATAGAAGAAAGAAAACAATTGTCCAATCTGTGGGTTTTTTCATGTCTTGAAAACGTAGTGACCCACGTCCATGTCTCACTGTCCATTAGGTCACTAAAGCGCTACAGCAAGTTAATTTACGTCTGCCTGCACCAGCAGTGAAAGCTAGATAGAATACATACAGAAATAAATACAGAATAAACATACAGAAGGTAGTCTTGGAGTTATAGGGAAAAAGAATCCATGGATTGTAAGAATATAACTATTAATTTATTAAACTTTGACAATTAAGAAAAGAACTATCTGGAAGCATTAGTTTTGTGTGCTTCACTATGAAGTGAGCAGAGAGTTCCCTGAACTTGGGTCCACATAAATGGGAAAGTTTGAAGCTTTCTTACTGCTGGAGCAGTCATTCGCCAAGCTTAAAATGAAAATGGATTTTGCTGCACTTCTATAAAGCTTTCCACAGTGCCCAATTCTGTTCCTGACAATTTCAGCTGTCTTGGAGGTTGAGGCTGGGCAATCTCACCATGTGTGACACAGTGTTTTAATTTTGCGTTCTTTTTTTTATTTGTTTCCCCAAATTCTTGCAAATATCCTGAATTTCTGAGAATATTTTCCTGTAGTGCCAGAAGGATTTGCCCCAAATTCTCAAGACTATAGCCCAAGTCAAAGTTTAGAAAGCCAAACCCACAATTAAATTGTAATAGTCTTCTAATAGTAATTACTAGGCAAGTTTTGATTTGCCACACTCATGCTTTAACTTATTTCTCTGTCATACTTCTTAGAATTTATATCATACTCTCTTTACAGTAGTTTTTAGTTTTATTTTTGGTCTTGCCATATGCTACAGTCTCATCTGTATGGCTGAATGTGTGGGATATGTGCATAGTCAAATGTGCTGAGTTTGTGTTGCGTTAGGCAGGGCAGCTGACAACATGATTCGCATCACAGAGTACGGACACGAGATGATGTGGAAGGAATCATACAAATTTTGATTTTGTCAGAAGCAAAATGAATATTTTAATATTTTAAATACCTCTCTAGCTCTTCAGTCCACATCATCTCTTTTGTTATTCAGTACGCAGGCCTGAGTCCAATAAAAATGCTGCACGTGTTCTTAAAGTCAATCCTGATGAGTTATGCTGCTGAATTTCACTGCACTATTTCAATGATCTCTGGAAGATTACAATCTTCTGTCACAGCAGCAGCCAAAGGTCCCAGTCAGGACAGGACTGGGCAGTAGAGAAACAGTTGTTGGCTTGATTTCACTGATCACTTATCTGAAAAAAAAAAAAATACTATAGGCAGCAAGTCCTAGAGACCTTCCCATCAGCAGTGAGAATGAAAACCAGAGGGATATAATCTGATAAATAATATCTTAAAACCAACTGTGGACAATAGCATTGTAGTGTATATTGGAGTAGTCTCTTTTGTAACACTGTGCTGCATCGGATTGTTCATAAATTGACGGTTTACCTGTCCTCATCAAACTACACCTGACACTCTTTAACACGATATCGATCCTGCCATAGACAAAGCTAAAATGACGTAGCCCCTGAGAAGAACAAATGAACAGGAATGTATGTGCCTGAACAGTGATTTCTGTTCTCTGGTTATCACTGCCAAAACAAAATCAGCACTTTATTTCCACTGTAATGAAATTAAAAAGAAGCTCTGTATAATACAGATTCTAAGCTTGTTAGTCTGTACTTTTTCGGCATAACTAAGCCAGTTTTATGCTACAAGAAAAAATATTTTAAGTTGGTTTTAGGAGCAGAATGTAGTTCTAAATTTAGAATCTTGGGAGTTGGACTCCGTGATCCTTATGGGTTCCTTCCAACTGGAGATATTCTATGATTCTACAGTCTAAATTTTCTAATTGTCTTAATTTCAACGGGGATCAAGTAAGTCCTTTTAAAAAACTGCCACCACTTTTATTTTTTTAGGTATTTCCATTTGTAACAAAGAATGATGGGCAGAATGATGAAGAGTGTAGAACTCTTACACAATGACAGCCTCTGAATTGACTGTCAGCACTCAGTAATTCTGGGTAATTCTTTGAAAAAGTCAATTTGCTGCTTGCTCTGCAGCAACAAAATAAGCAAATAAAATGTTGGGAATATTAGGACATGAATAGAAAATGGAAAATATGTTTATAAATCATTGGCAAGGCCACACGTTGATTGTGGATTAGTTCTGGTACTGTAGTCCTCCTTTAAAGCAGATAGGAAAACAGGAAATGACACAAAATCAGAGATGTTAGATGTCTCCCTGTGAGATAAAATAAGTAAATTAGGCCATTTTGGAAATCCTGCAGCTGATGGGACATTCTTATAAAGGTTGGTAAAACCCATGCATGGAGATTGTATAAAAGAATTATTAGGCACCGCTTTTCGTTATAGAAGAACCAGGAAAACTCTGTGCGGTTTTGAAATAACATGTTGTAAACAAGCAAAAGTAAATACTCTTTTCACCACACATAGTTTACCCCTGGAATTCTGTCACCCAGCATTGCATAAAGAGGTGCTTAAAATACAGTTATGGTCAAAAAGTGATTAAAGACATTAATGCAAAAAAAAATCAAAATACTATTATAAAGAAACAATTCAGATATTACCTTTCGATTAAGAAGTCCTCAAGCTGCAGTTTGCTAGAATTGAGGAGAATGTAATGAATAAAATGTCACTCTCTGCTTACCCAGTTTTAACACTCCTCCTCAAAGCATCAATTGTCAGTCAGTCTCGAACACGGGGCCCAGGGCAGGAAGGACTTCTGGCTTGGTTTCGTTCTCTCCCTGCTGATGGAACTGAGTTTGGAGGGCTAAACAAGGTGGTTATTTATACCACAGGAATAACAACATTTTAAGTTTTCAGAAAGAGCACAACCACATAACTCATTCCATTGCATATTCTACCCTGTAGCAGGCTGCAGGCGTTATTCAGACATGATGCTGCTAATAACCATTACCGTTTTGCAATACCTCTATCAGAACTAAAACACTCTTCTATTCTTTCATTCCTAAAGCTTTAATTGCCGTTTTCACTGCGTATGCTGGAATATCTCATCTGTCTGGCAGATCTCTCCCATGGTTGTACTGACCATGCTCATCCTTGTTTGAGAGGGGTTTTTGTTTCCATGACAAATGCCCCAAGATGATTCTTGATCATTTACCTATCCTTGAAAGGTAACTGTGGTAATAAGTAATCTAGTGGTGAGTTCAAGTAGCATTGCCCAAACCTTTAAACTAAACTGTTATTACTTGTTTAAATCCTGGATGTTTTGACATGCAGCTAAACCAGGATTTTCCTAGATCAGCATCCATTTGCCATCAGAGTAATTTGCCTACAGCATTGGGAGACATTCTGCCGGAAGAAACAAAAGACTGAAATTAATATCTGGGTCTTCTGTGTGTAAAAGTCACTTTATGAGTTTATTATTCTACTTGGCAACATGCAACCATACAACAATAGACACACTGTAGTTATTAAAGTGTTGGTATAGATGATGGGAGCGGTCATAAAGGTGACCTTTAATAAAAGAAGATCTCTACATGAAACTCACACCTTACACAATTATATTTCCATCAGTTTAATTAAAATACGTAGGAGGAATTTACTTACCCTGATGATACAATTATGGCATTTTATCTAGGGTTTTAAAAAGACTCTCAAGCCACTAAATGTGTTTTCCAAAGTATTTTGAGGCATTTTCAAAAAAGCAGGCTGTGCTTAACAGGGCAAAACAGTATTGGTAGCTGCATCAAACTGATGAAGCAAATACAGTTATTTGAAAGATGACCAAGTAGAGAAGAGGTTCTGAAGAACGGCCAAACTGCAACTAAAGAGTGACTGCAAAATGTTCAATTTTTTCTTATCTCAGTTCCTCAGATCTAATTAGTTTTGGAGGATCACTTTCTTTAAATTTTAAGGGAAGTGTTAATAATGTAAGACCATAGTTATGAACACTCTGATTACTGCATTGCATTTTTGTACCTTGCCCATGGAACTTGCCCAGGAAAACATGCAGACAGAGAATCATCCTTGAACACTGAGAATCTACTTCTGCATGTGCTCTAAATGCATGCGGAGTGCAATGGCCTGCTTTACTTAAAAGAGAAGAAAACTCCATATCTTCCAAAGTTATTAAATTACATTTTCTTCTGAGTCTTTTTTGAAGCTACAGTAGATGCACCATTTTTCACTTTGTAGCATAACACCTTCTCTTAAACTGGGGAGTAATGGTAGGCTATATATTAAAGAGTCCATATACCTGGTAAAGTCCATATTTAGTAGCACAAATTGTTCCAATGATGTCTCAAGTATTCTGGCAAACCTTCATTTTCTTCCAACTGAAGCCTGCTCATATAAGAGGTATTGTTTCAGCGAAAGGAGAGAAAACAAGGAAAGAAAAAATAATTTACTGGTATGACAGAGTTTTCAAAGAGCACTCCTGAAAGCGGTCTTGGAGATGAAAAACCCCAACAGAAAGAGGGAAAGGGAAACATTCCGTATATAGATCTGTATCATCTAGTAAGAAGACTTAGTCTTGTACATGTAACCATGTCCAGGTTTTTTTCTGTAATTTTTTTTTATTTCGTAAACAAAAAGAATGCTATTACTTATTTTACTGAAAATGTGCTTCACACATGCCTGTTGCCACAGTGTTTTGCCTCTAAACTTGATAGATCTTGGTAGAAATCCGTCTGGCAAACAGGTAACTGAAAAATGGGAGACGGCTTGAACACCTGCCAAGACTTTGAGGTTCTGGCATTTAACCTCACAACTATATTGGAAGACAAAATAAAACTTAAATGTACTGAGCCTTTTGAGCAATAACCTAGAGAGGTTATTACGGCACCCTCAGCATTGCAGTAGCGTAGTACCTTAACACAGAGTACATTAAATGATATGACAAACATCTGTCCTGGTTTGAGCTAGCACAGCCCTCACTCTGTTCAGTGATGTCACTCTCCAGCCCGGTCTCTGCTCAGTGGCGGCGCTGTCTGAAGGTAACGGCACATTTCTGCAGACAGTGGCTGCTCCCAGCAGTGGTAACGCTGGATGGTCACAGTCACTGCCAGGGGCTGGGGTGCAGAAAGGCTCTGGCTGACACTCGCTGCTGTGCAGACCAAGGTCACTGCTCCATCCTGTGTCCCACGGTGGGGTGCAGGGAGTGAGAGGCTGCACCTGCGGGGAGGAGCGGGCAGGACAGGGGACCCTGCACTGACCAGCAAGGGCTTCCATCCCATAGACGTCATGTTCGGTGTAAAGCTGAGGGATCATGAAGATCAAACTCTCCCTTGCCATATTCTTCAAAGGTTGATGTCTGAGGAGAACTCTGTTCATTCTTCCTTGGATCCCAGTCTGTGCATTCCTGAACCCAGTTCCAGAATCCAGCTGCTGCATCCGGTTCCCATCTGCTGCTGAGCCCAGCCTGGGCCTTCCCCAGTGTCTGCCCACAGCATCAGTGGTGATGGTGACGTGGTTGCCATTAAGGCGGCTGGGGTTGTTATTGGTTTTGCATATATTTGCACATATATATACTTTTATTATTATTAGTCCCATTGGAACAGTTTTAGTTTTGTTTTCCAACCCATCAGTCTCTCTCCCTTATTCCCTTTCTCTTCCTTTTTGGTAAGGAAGAGAACATCTGTAATTTGTCTACTGGATGGCCCAGCCCTAACCTGTAACAACATTCATTATGTGTAGTTCGTTATCTTTTTTATCTCCTTCTCAAAAAGGAAAATGGTATGTGCATTATCTTGTAATGTCTTTTATGTCTCTCGAAGTTCGACTTAGTAAGATCTTGTGCTACTGAAGTTCAAACATTACAAGGTAGAAGTCCTGCTTTTATGTCCTCTCCCACCATTCTGGAGGGTGACTCCTTTTCAGCCCCATCCCCTTCCCACCCCAGCTGGGCTTTACAGGGCCTAGAAGTCTCTAAAACAGTAAAATTCAATATCAAAGTCCAGGGATTTACATTGCAGCTAACACTTCTAGGTGTCCAAACATCTCTCAACACTACATGTTATAGTTTGTCACTGAAGCATCACAGCTCTGGCTCACTAGGCTACTGATGCTGTCCTGGAAAGAGAGGGGAGAGAGAGGTGGCAGCGGCCCTCGAAAGCACAGCTGGGGTTTGTATGTTTTCAGTGATGGGCAGGTGGCATGCCGCCCTTCCTAATAGGCACCTGCTCTTGAGACTCAGAGACAAAGTGTGAAGTTACCAACAGAGAGCTTATGAGAAGCTAGTCTTCGCTGATATATTCTAATTTTGGATCTTTCTCTTGCCACATTAGCAGAGCCAAAAGCAGAGCATACTCTTTTCCACCTCTATTCTGCATTATTATCTGTCTTATTATTAAGACTTGCAGTTTCTCTTGGTTGGAAGGCTGTCAATCCAGGTCGCTTCAATGTATTAAATCCTAACACAAATAGTATCACTGTAACCCAATCTTAACATCAAAGAAAAAGTGTTCTGTTAAAGCCTTAGTTTTAAAAAAGCCTGAATTATAGAGGACATGTTGGTCAGGATTCACAAGTGCCTCCTGCATTACCATGGTTTTCTCTTTCTTTGCTTTCTATTCTTCATAACACACCCTTATAATTGAAAAAAGAACCCAAAAAGAATGCCAGAGGTCTAAAAGCAATGTTCAAAGAGGCAGGTGTTACTTTTTTTTCTAGCCAGGAAATAAAAACTGTGGAAAACTTCCCTGCTGTCTTTTGTCTGAGGGAGATCCCAGAATATCTGAAGAGTTTAGTTTGAAGAGGTTTGTCCTGTGTCCAGCTAGGATAGGGTTAATTTTTGTGAGAAGCTGGAAGAGCCCACAGACAGGATAGCCAAACAGAACCAGCCAATAGGATATTCAATACCATGATGACATCACGCTGGGTATAGAAGGGGATGGAGCTGGCTGGGGGAAGGGTGTGCAATCTGAGCAGGCAGCCTGGCCAAGCAGAAAGTTCCACCCAGAGAATGAGCAGTGGTGTTTTATATTCCTTTTTTTATATTCCTTTTTAATATATGTATTATTTCATCAGTATTATTATTACTGTTATTTCTTTTCTCTTCGTATTGCTCTACTAAACTCTCTTTATCTCAACACAAGGGGTTTTACAGTTTTCCCCCCGTTCTCCTTCTCGCCCCACTCTGGGGTGAAGGGTAGGAGGAATGAGCAAGGGGCTGTGTGGTGCTCGGTTGCTGGCTCGTCTGAAACCATGACAGTCCTTTTTGGTACCCAACGTGGGGCACCAAGGGTTGAGATAACAATAGATCTGACCAAAGCGTGATAAAACCATTGTGATGTTGGCACTTCGTGTATTAGTTAAATAGTCCAAGGTCCAAGTGTCGGTCCATTTGTTCACATGTAAACTCACATGCACGCTCTATATTCCCTGTGGTGATATCCATCATCTCTAGGAGACGGATCAGGACTGTCATGTTCCTGTGACAGGTAATGTTGACTCAAACGTGATTGTATCACTGGTCATGAGGCTACGCTGGTATTTGTATGTGCCATTGCTGCTGATCAGGAATCTCACTGAATCTGTGGGGGACACAGGGGAGGATACTTTCTCCTGCTCCTTCATTTCCCCTCTCTCCTTCAGGCTAACTACACAGCTACAGAATTTTGAATATCCTTGGGATGTCCAGGCCAGTTTGCTTTTATTGCTATGTCTCCTGAATGTGTCCAAGGTCTTGTTTAGGGCTACACAAAGCTTTTTTAAGAATCCACCCAGATATCTTCCCTGAGATGAGTAGGCTGGGTGTGTGAGAGAATAAGTTCAAGCAGCTAGACAATGGCCCCCTCCAATTTTACCTTTGAACAAGTACAGAATCCTGACAAACTAGTAAAAAAGTATGTTGTCAACCTGGCGGTTCCAGGGAGAATGGCCCATGGCTCTGGCCCATGCCTACCGAACCCTGTTCAACACCATCTGACATGCTCTAGTGGAAGAGAAGGTCCCTGGACCTAAAAACACACTGGTGGGCACTGCAGCTGAGCGAGAGATCCAGCCTGTGCTAGGGTCAGTCTTCCCTGTGCTATCAAGACTCCCTGATTGCTATCCACAAGCTGAGCCATCAACTGAATAGTCAAGGAGTGATGAGCAAAACTTCTCTTTTTGACAGCCCCATACAGCCAGTGCGAAAGTCTGATGGAGAGTGGAGACTACCAGTAGACTATCATGGCCTGAATGAAGTCACGGCACTGCTGAGTGCTGCTGTGCTGGACATGCTAAAGCTTCAACACCAACTGGAGTCGAAGGCACGCTGAGTAGCCAAAGTTGCTGAAGGAAAAGGTGAATCGAGCCTGTTTGCAGAGATGAAAGCCATCCAACTGCTTTAAATATTGCTGAGCGAGAAAGGTGGCCAGTGCTCTATTTCTGTGCTGACTCATGGATGGTGGCGAATGAGCGATTATCAGCAACGGAAGCAGAGCAACTGCAGAGGTAAACCCATCTGGGCTGCTGAATCATGGCAAGGTATTGCTGCTTGGGTAGAGAACCCAGCAGTGAAAGTGTGATATGTGGATGCCTGTGTCCCCAAGAGTCGGGCCACTGAAGGACATCAAACCGCCAGTGGGTGTTATATGTGCAGGCCTGTGCCCCCAAGAGTCGGGCCACTGAAGGACATCAAACCGCCAGTGGGTGGATCAGGCTACTAAGATTGAAGAAGCTTAGATGGGTTTGGACTGGCAAAAGAAGGGTGAATTATTTTTGGCTTGGTGGGCCCATGACACCCCACGTCATCAAGAAGGGGATGCAACTAGAGATGGGCTTGTGGTCAATGGGTGGACTTGGCTGTGGACATACAGGTCACCCATGAAGGTGAAGCATGTGGTGCAATCAAGCAAGTCAACTGTTTGAAGCCTCTGTGGTATGGAGGATGATGGCTGAACTATCAACATTGGCAAGCCTGGTAGATTGATGTTATCACACTCCCACAAACCCACCAAGGATTTGTGCTTGCAATGGTGGAAGCCACTACTGGATGGTTGGAAACACATCCAGTGCCCCATGCCACTGCCTGGGTCTTGAAAAACAAGTCTTATGGTGACAGAGCACCCCAGGAAAAATTGAGTCAGACTCATTTCTAACACAACCTCAGAGAAACCTGGGCCAAAGGGCATGGCACCGAGTGTGAATGTCACATCCCCCATCACGCACCAGCCTCCAGGAAAATCGGATGGTACAATGGACTGCTAAAGGCTACCCTGGGAGCAATGTGGGGTGGGACCTTCAAACACTGAGATACTCACTTCACAAAAGCCACCTGCTTAATTAACACTAGAGGATGTGCCAGTCGAGCTGAGCCTGCCCAGTCAATACTTCCTTGCACTGTAGAAGGGGATAAAGTCCCTGTCGAGCGCATGAAGAACATAGCAGGGCACGTGGCCTGGC
>NW_010396947.1:1147-1471 GCF_000710305.1 Buceros rhinoceros silvestris | reverse complement strand
AATGGAGCTCGGCCGTCCCAGTCAATACTTCCTTGCATTGTAGAAGGGGATAAAGTCCCTGTCGAGCGCATGAAGAACATAGCAGGGCACGTGGCCTGGGCTGGTCCTGCTGCAGGCTGAAGCAAACCCGTGCGCAGGATTGATTTTGCTCAAGGACTTGGGTGCACTTGTTGGGTGGTGCGGGAGGATGGGGAAGTCCGATGTGTGCCTCAAGGGCATTTAATTTGGACAATAACGGTCAGTTAATTAAATTGTATGATGTTAATTGTTAATCCTCCAGGACTCCCGTTCTTGGCAGGCCCCGGCTGCCCCGTGCCCCGGGCT
>NW_010396947.1:0-1135 GCF_000710305.1 Buceros rhinoceros silvestris | reverse complement strand
TGCGGGAGGATGGTGAAGTCTGATGTGTGCCTCAAGGGCATTTAATTTAGGGTCAGAACAGTAAGTAAATTAAATTGTATGATGTTAATTGCTAATCTAGTTAAGTGCCATCTTGTCTAGATGGTCCTTTTGCTAAGAAAGGTTGGACCAGATAATGCTCGAGGTCCAACCTGTTATTCTATGACTATAATTTTGCAAAAATAGCAGCAAATCCAAATGAGGTATATGGTTTAACTTATGCCTACATTACATTTGGGCTTTTTAAAAATGTAAATTTATGCCACTCTTATACATTAAGATACCACAGCCAAGAGTTTAAAAAACCTCTTGGATAACTTCAAAATTCATAAGTTTGTATCTTCGCTAGGCCCTGGCAGATGAACCTCAGGTGTAAAGGGTGGAGCCAGTTCCGCGCACGCTGGTGCCTCACCTAAAAAACCCACCGCGCAGCCCCGAAGGGTGCACTCATCGCTTGCAGTGAGCGTGGGGAAAGCCCTTCCCACATCTTCGTTCATGAGGCCAAGGCATGATGATGATGATGATGATGTTAATTGTTAATCTAGTAAAGTGCCATCTTGTCTAGATGGTCCATTTGCCAAGAAAGGTTGGCCCAGATGATGCTCGAGGTCCAACCTGGTATTCTAGGGTTCTTATTTTGGAAAAACTGATTTAAAACAGCAGCAAATCCAAAGGAGCCATAAAGTTTAACTTATGCCTACATTACATTTGGGCTTTTTTGAAATGGAAGCCATGTTGTTCTACTCCATCATATAATGTGCATAAGAACTGAAACTTTAATGTTTTAATAACAACAAGGACATAAAAATTGAGTGTAACATATTGTTGCTAAGGTGAGTGGGTGTGAAATTTAGTGCTCTCTGAATATCTCCAGCGAGGCTAGAGGACAAAAGTTCCATTCAATAATAGCTTATGGAACGATGCCAGCTAGCTTAGACACAGCATCTGAGAGTAAATGTCCCATTAAAAATAGTATTTCATTTAAAAATTAAATAAACTTTCATTTTTAAATCCATTTATCAAGACCATATAACTGCACTGTTGATTTTTTTGATACATACATTCTTTTGCTGCTAGCAACTAAGAAAGCCAACAGAACCCCAAAGCTTCCCTTTTT
>NW_010396946.1:60553-67499 GCF_000710305.1 Buceros rhinoceros silvestris | reverse complement strand
AATAAAGAGATTTACCTGCCATGAACTCATGCTTAAACACTGTTGTCACCAGTGGATAACCATTTCCGACTTCATTAATGTCTGACATATCAATTCACCTTGAAAATTCCCATATACAGGAAAGAATCTCCACAGGAAGGAAACTGTAGACATCCAATGCAAGGAGTAAACCAAAGTTGTGTTACAATAACAAACCAGAAAACAGTCTCAGATACCTTCTAACTAGCCCGTGAACGACACCCCCCCACTCAAATCCCACACACCTCAAGCCCTGTCAAGACTGATTTATTTCTGACAATATGAGGGGGATGCATTTATCAAAACATGCTTTGTTTCAAAATGAAAAAAATTTGCAAGTGATGCAATGGTGCATAAAATTATAAAGAAGTAAAAACCATGTTAATATAATTAAGTTTATGGACAATCATAAATAAATGAAACAAAACCAATTAGCTAGTCAAGATACTTTCTAGAATTACGTGTGAAAGTCTATCAACACACTAATCTTGCCCTATTCAAGTTCTGAGATATTAATCATGCTAGACAGAGATGCCTTTGAGGTTGATATCTGTATTGTATGTGTACAGCAGTGTGGAGTCAAAGAAAAAATACTTACCAATTTAGTAATACAAAAAAAAAATTAGTAGTTTTTACTTGTACTAAGTATTGGGTATAATTAATCCAGCAACTTAAACAATTGCCTCAACACCAGCTAAAAACCTTTTAGAAAAATAGTGCACAATGCTAACTTGCTTCCCTGGAGACCTAGTCTAGACAGTAGTGGGTAGCAGGCGGCCAATAATCAGAGACAAGTGAGAGATCCTGTATTGTCCTTCCAGTTACTGAAAGAAAAGACTATTGGACCTTTCAGAAAAGACTAGGACAGTATCAAGTTGTGACAGAGAAGCCTGAGGGTCTGTATTACATCTCCTGCAACAGGTGCATCTAGCTGTGTAAGGCAGTACATTGACTTTGTATTCTGCTTGTGTTTCTGAGAGAATCATGCCCTGAATTTTGAAGGCATTAAAAAGTAGGAAGACAGAAGGTGAAGATGTTCAGCTAAAGGATCTGGAAGTTCATACAGCGGGGACCCTTTCCCTTTGGATAAAGCCTGAGTAAAATCTTTCTACATGCACATTATCAGTATGGCAACAGATATCCCAAGTGCTCAGACAGATGTGTAGTTCCTCTTCTCTAAGACACTTCTGGGACTGTTACTTGTCACTCCTCCTATAGAGGGAGTCTCTTGTTCCTGCCTCTGTATGGACAGACCCTGACATAGCACTCTGAAGTAATGAGGTAATGCCTCCCCTTCCTGACTCACAAGACAGAAGGAATAAAATAATAATTACTCAGTGTAAGAAATGACTAAAAGTAGTCCCCAACAATTTCCTCTTGCTACATTTCAAAGCATTAAACTTCATGTCTGTTGCCAAGATTTATCAGCCCTACCATTAATAATTATAATGTGCCTTCTTTTGAGAGAAAAGCAAAAGATCATGACTGCATTATTATTTCTAAAACAAAGTGGTTTGTTTTTTTTCCGCATGTGTTTCATAGCGGAAATCCCTGGTATTACTCTCACAGTGTAAATAGTACAACAATCCTATTGTACCACATGGTAGTTTCTGTATCAGTGTGAATACCAGACCCTTGTCTGATATTTGCTCGTTCTATTTTGTTCTGTTAATACAGAAAACAACTAACGTGCTAAATGGTCCATTCTGCTGTATTGCTTCAGGCCATGGAGATTCAGGGGACAGTGTAATTGCTTTATATTAGGTACTTGGAAACTCTTTTCTAATGAGTTACTAATTGTTGGAAATTCTGTTGAATTTAAGTAACTGCCCATCCATTTCATTTAGATGCTTCTCAAAGCTTATTTGATTTATTGTGAAATGTTTCATATGAAAAATGGATCAATTTCTTGAGTGTGGATAGAATTTTTATCCTAAAAGGTTATCTAGATTATTCTGCTGCTCTGTCTGTATGGTGGTATCATTTCATAACTAAAAACTGGAGCTATGAGTTCCTTCTTTTTAGGAGCATTAAATTTATTATGAAAAAGGAGTTAAGATTGCAACAGTGACACTTACTTGAACAAAGAAATTGAAAATTCTGTGGCCTATTGAAGTTGGACAGAAAGACACTACTGTACTGCTTGCAAAAAACCTGCTGATATCATGAAAGCCAGTGATGATTTTCAGCAAGAAAAAAAAAATGTAGGCAGCATCGTTCATATAAATTTATAGTCCCTCAGGGCAAGATTCGTACATAGCAGAAGTTACAGAAATATTTTTTCCCCTAATTTACACAATGTTCTGGAATTTGAACATGAAACTTTTGTTGTTAGGAAAATATTATTAATGCTATTAATTATAAAAATATTGCTTTTTTAAAAAAAATGGCACGGAAAACATCTAAGCATCATAATTTATAAGGATAACATTTCTACACGTTTATGACTTTTTCTTGCTTTATTTTTCTCATATTCCCACAGCTTTATTTAATACCTTTCTACTTTATTTTTCCAACAATCCCTCATTTGTTTCAACAAGTAGACACCCTGAATAAAATCTAATTTTTTTAAAAAGTGTAGGTGATTAAAAGACAGAAACATTGATAATTTTCCTTTGTGATGATGGTATTTTTTTCCTGTAACTTCCCAAATCTGAATGGAGAAAGGTAAATTACCGATGCATATCATCTATTCAAGCTCGTTCTCATGAACATACAGAAAAATGCTGGAAAGAAGAAAGATGACTCCCATAATATTTCCTCAAACTTCAGTGGCCTTTGACTCAGGCTCTAGACCCACTGTGTTCCACTCACTTTTAAAAGATTACCTTTGAGCATACTCTGTTTATGTATGTTTTATGGCATGTGGGTACTACTAAGTCTGTCGAACAAACGGTGAGGTACAATTAATTTCTGTTTCAGTCTTTCAGATTTTCTCAAATTAAAATTTACTGTCAATAACTTCAAGCTATTTCCCTATTAATAGTTTATTAATCCAACATTAATCTAATTTTAACAGTATGCATACTCCTTATTGGCTTGAAGAAGGTGTTTAGCAAGGTTTGGAAGCATAAAGAAACGGAGTAGCACTGACATAATTTATTACCAGCTTTTCTCAAGAACAATTTCTTAGATCATTTGTCTTGGCTCCCGTGTTATTTTTTGACAGTAAATCTGTGGAATTCAAAATATATTTCTTAGACTGAAACAACAAGACTGCTGATTCTCTCAAGTGAAGCTTTCAATTTTGTTCAGTTATCCATATCTTCAAAACCAGTCCATTACAAAAGCCTTCACACGGTATGTCTCACAGTACAGTGTTACTCATATCACTGCTCTAATCCCGTTCTGAACGATGCTTAAGAGGCCATGGACTAAACTTGGTTAGATAGATCTGAGTCAATCATATTTCAGTAAGATCCCCTGAATGATTTCTCTCTCTTTACATCAAATGCCCTATCACAATTTTCTAAAATCAAAGAGGAGGGAGACCGAAGTCTGCATTTCAAGTACAAGCAAAACATTTAAAGCATGATGTCTACTTCTTCCAAAATCTGAATTTATTGCATAAATTGGGAGCATGATGTCTACTTCTTCCAAAATCTGAATTCATTGCATAAATTGGGAATTACAGTGTAACTCCAGAGTTAACCAAGATTGAGAATTAAGAATTTACTTTATAGTAGATTGAGAATTTACAGTACTCAAACACAGTAAATCTGTACTTCTTCAGCAGAGGTTCTAATGGCTCTTTTGTACCTTACTTACTAGACCTTCACTAGGAATGTGAGAAATATTTTTAATGGTCTAGGATAAGTTTTTCCTGTATCCTTTTTTTTCCCCTCCTCTTCCCTTGGAATTCCTCAGTGTGTAAGGAAAGACAAAGAGTTAACCAAGATTGAGAATTAAGAATTTACTTTATAGTAGATTGAGAATTTACAGTACTCAAACACAGTAAATCTGTACTTCAGCAGAGGCTCTAATGGCTCTTTTGTACCTTACTTACTAGACCTTCACTAGGAATGTGAGAAGTATTTTTAATGGTCTAGGATAAGTTTTTCCTGTATCCTTTTTTTTCCCCTCCTCTTCCCTTGGAATTCCTCAGTGTGTAAGGAAAGACAACCCTTGCTCCCCTATTGCCATTGTCTTTGGGTTTGATCACTAGGTTAACTAGAGAAGAATTTCTCTTTGAGACAGATTTATGATATCTACAACTTTGGGATCTGAATTCCTCCAGGAATAAAGTCCACAGCAATGGTTTACACCAGTGGTGAAGTTCCTGGATTCTTTTTACTAGCTTTATTCAGTTTTTACTTTGGATTTTGCCAGTCTAGGATAAGTTTTTCCTGTATCCTTTTTTTCCCCCTCCTCTTCTCTTGGAATTCCTCAGTGTGTAAGGAAAGACAACCCTTGCTCCCCTATTGCCATTGTCTTTGGGTTTGATCACTAGGTTAACTAGAGAAGAATTTCTCTTTGAGACAGATTTATGATATCTACAACTTTGGGACCTGAATTCCTCCAGGAATAAAGTCCGTAGCAATGGTTTACACCAGTGGTGAAGTTCCTGGATTCTTTTTACTAGCTTTATTCAGTTTTTACTTTGGATTTTGCCAGGGGGGTAACAGAATACTCCCAAATCACTTGCTAAATCATCTTTTTAAACAATTATTTCCTGACTAGCTTTATTCAGTTTTTACTTTTGATTTTGCCAGGGGGTAACAGAATACTCCCAAATCACTTGCTAAATCATCTTTTCAAACAATTATTTCCCCCTGTCCCCACAAGAGTATCTCCATCTTAGCTGCTACATCACTGTTTGGCACTGCTATACCCATTCTGATTTCATGACCAGCAATCAACAGCAAAATGGGTACAGCTGATAGAGTATTTCTCTTTCACTTCCACCGTCTCTGAATTTTCATGAATAACAATCACTTCCAAAGGCATAGCTACACTAACCGTTGTACTGTGAAATGAACAGCAAGCACTGCTACAGATGGCCTCAGAGTGGTTAGTTCCTTAGCAATTGGTGCACGTGCTGACAAGTGTTATGATTCATTTCTGAGTGCCTGGTTAAGGCAGGTCACTTATTGACAGAGGACAGAAAAAGCAATCTCTTAACATCTTATCTTGTGGAAATAGTAAAGAATTAAATAAGAAAGACAGTAACATTTCTCTACCAAAATTCTTCGTCAAACATGCAGATGATCCTTTGCAAAGGGACAAGGAAGGCTACTGAAGTGATATATTTCAAAAGCAGATGTTTCATTTAAAAGATTCAGTCTAATTTCTGTAAGCAAATCTTCTTACACAAGCAATCTATTTTTTAAGTGCTCAAAATATTTTTTAAAAGTGGCTGGGTATTTTTCAGTTTTGGGGTTCCCATTTTAGCACGCTTTTAAAGAAACTGGCTTTTTGGAAGAACCTTTTTTCAGCATTTTCTGTAAAAAAAGAGGTTGCTGGCTTTCTGTCAGGCTGGAAGCAGCCAAACAGAGCTTAAAACTCCCCAAGCCATGGATTTCTGCAAATGATGGCACTTGGGGAAGTGGTTCCCAATGAATGCGGTGCAGAGCTCCCAGCCCTTCCACCTAGAGCTGTGAGATGGCACGCTTGGGGCTGACGGGATAGGACCTGCGGATGGGGAAAAACCCATGGTGCAGGGGTGTGGGGAGGACTGAACCTGACTGGGTACCTACCTATGTAGAACTACTTTTCTTCTCCAGAAAGTTAGGAATCAGAGTGACTCACACCTCTCCTTGCAGCTGATGATAATTTTGCCATTTGTAAGAGGTGCTGAGTATGTAGTTCAGTTATTTAACTTTGAATATGTAGTATCATTTCTTTTTCCCTGCATCAAAAATAATTAGCTACATCACTACACTTTAGTATTTGACAGTGCTCTGGTAAACAGTGCTCAAAAGTAAAAATGCTGATTTACAGCTCCGGAGTAATAGAAAGTAGCCTTAATGCAAGTTAAACTCAAGTCCTACATTTTCATTTACTTATTTTTTTTAAATTAATCTCCATAGCTGTATGAAAGAGAAATTAATTGCACCTGGCCTTACATCATGTTCAACGTGTACCGATGCAAATGCACCCTATTTTAATCCCTTTGCATATTAGTGATAGAGTAAATGAACACTAGGTTATAGTATACAAAAGCAATGGAAGTAATTAAACTTCATATAATAAAATCATCAGGGATATGGAAGCATTAACGACATAGTCTTCCTCTGCAGGGAGTGGAAGAAGTGTTGGTACATAGGAGCCTGACTACCACTGAGATGAGAGCAATGTAAATATATAAACAGGAATGCTAAGGTAAGTAGTGTATCATGTATGAAAAATCTTAGAGTGAAAGCCCCAAGCTACAATAAATTATTTACTTTAAAGCAGCAGGAAATAGCACCATCTCAAGCAAAGGACAGCAAAAATATTTTTCATCCTCTGAGAGGCAAAACATCGGCACTGAATTGCTTTTTAAGTGCAAAGCTGGTTAAATGTTGTACTAAAAGTGTTTTTTGGAAAAATGTTTGAAGTGTGAATAGTTGCTAGGTTTGCAGCCTTTTGTGGCCCTCTAAATTTGTATTCACAAATACCATTCTATTTGTATGACTCATCTGGAATCGCTGTTAAGGTTGTGAATGCTCTCTCTCAGCTACAAACTTTATATTTAGTTTTTATGATCACGGACACTGGCTGACCACCACTTATTTCTCATTTTCACCCATATTCAGTCATAATTTTTCTGTTAAAAAAAGACAATAACTGTCTCCTAGTCTGGAATATGGAAAAGTACCATCTAATTTACTTGATCAATGGTGTACCATAATGGATAAGCTGTAAAAACTGCATATCAACAAGACAATTTAAAATCTGCAGGATCTAGATTTGAAAGAAAAAAAAAAAAGACAACACCCCCCTAGCC
>NW_010396946.1:49445-60531 GCF_000710305.1 Buceros rhinoceros silvestris | reverse complement strand
ACAACTGACGCGACTAAAATTAAAAAAAAAAAAAAAAAAACACCCCCCCCCACGCCCCCCCCCCCCCATATTAATAAGTATGATTTTGTCTTCATTGCAGTGAGGTAACCCACTTCTCTGCCACAATAGCATTCCTACAAAGCTTCCTATGATTATTAAATCCCCAACAAGTGCAAGAATCTGCAGAAAACAGACCTAAGTAATACCAAATCTTTATTTTTCTTTGGATTGTATGTTTTATTATAAGTGTCTTTACTGCCTGTGAAGGATGAGTGACAATTGATGGTAGTAATAACAGTGATATTTCTGTAGTTTTTCTGTAGAGAAAAATCTTGCTACATGTATGAATCATTCACGGGAGAAAAAGCCTAACTGCACAGCAGACATCAGCACAATGCTTCAGAATTTTAAAGGTTCTGCGTAAGTCTGTTTAATTCTGCAATTGTTTTCAAGCCTTTTTTCAGAAAGTGTACTTATATAGTCCAATTCAGTGCAGTGACACTTAGCTGCTGTACAATGTCACTAAGAGCTGGCTACATTTTCTAACTTTTCACAAATAAGGCAGCCACCAGTGACTGGCATGAGAACTTGCATTTTTTCTTTGAATTCCAGAGAAAGTAGTTTCTAATATTTTGTACAACATCATCTGTCTGTAGATAATCACTTAATTGATCTGATTTTCTTAAGTCTCTCCTCTACCTCCCCAATTTTTTCTATTTTTAAATGCACAGACTTTTTGATGTTTATCTCAGCCCAAGTTTAATTCACCTTTTCACCTTGGGTATATTATACAGACAGGGCTGAAGGCATTTGCCCTGAGTTTAGCTATGTCCATATCTGGCACTTTCTAAGAAGAGTTGAAGTGACACAAACTGAGCATAAAACACCTGTTGCATGCTAAGCAGTAGCTGCATTATGGGACGAGGCTTTATGTGATTTTCTTAAAAAAAAAGCTTTTATGGAAATTAAATGTTGGTATTGCTGTTCATACTATGTTGCAGAAATATCAATACATTTGGCATAGATATTACCATCAAGAGAATGTATTGAGACTATGACATACATCAATGTTTGCATTATAAGCATCAGTAATAAAGAACAACACATTTTCACTTCTGCCAAAGGGCTCAGCACTCTTTGCAGCACTGGTGCATTAGATACACTGCTTGGAGGACATTGGCTGGAGTCTGACCTCAGTTTCACAGATCGGTGTTTGGAGCAATTCCTTCAGTTCCCATGGGGTTGCTTTTGGTTTGCATCACTGGATCGAGTTCAATATTTATCCCCACAAGTACAGCAAAGGGTGATTTTTCTTCACTTTATGTGGATAAAAAACCCCAATGCTTTTCATCACTGTTCTCTTGAGGAAAGACAACAGCAAACGTAAAATAACAGCAGGGAAATGTTCAATCAATGCTGTAGCATTAAGGCGGCACATCAATTTGTGCAGCACTTGTCACTCTGTGGAAGGTGGATTGGTGCTGTTGCTTATCTAAACAGATTTGGCTTATGTTATGAGCAACAGAAAACTCTTACAGCACCTAGAACCCCCTTCTGCACTATGAGAAAGCTGTATTATTACTTCTATGACAAGAGAAATCTATTTCAAGCTTAAGGTAGGCTGGATAAAAGCAAGGGCTTCAATCAATAAGCGGATTCCTTTCCCATATATATTAAAGAACCATTGAGGAGTTGTTAAGACAAGTTGGTAAAGACAATTTCAGCAGATTTGCTGAACTGTTGAGACACAAAACCTGCCTCTTTTAGCTCCCTCTGAACTGTCTTTTATTTTGTCAAATACGCAGTGCAGAAAACAAGACTGTAGAGCTTTCCACAGATTAACGTCAGTGTTACTGTGATCTGTATTATTATCAGGAAAGTGTTTTCATATTGCTGTGCTTCTGTAATTCCCATTGAAGGGCATCTGTTTGAGTCAGTACTGTAAATAGTACCTATTTTGAGAAGACCCTTACAGTTCTCTACTTGAAATATTGATCACTGTTTTAAACTGTTATAATAGCATATTGTATCTCATAAAAGTATTGCAAAACTACTCAGATAGCTACCTAAAGGGATCTTCAAGGTAAAGATTACAGAGGCGTTTGAGTATAGCCAGAATTTGAGAGAGTTAGTGCCATTGGTATGACTCATTTCAGAGTCTCCTTGATGAAGATTTCCTCCAACACACACATTGATCTTGACTCTGCCCTGGTAGTGCAGCACATCTAGGGCATAAGGCACCCACTGCGTGGAGAACAGTTCCAGTTCAGCCCAACAAAGGAACAAAGGGTGCGATGTCAGAATGAAGGAACAGATATTTAGTCTGAACTGTATAATTCTGTGTTTCTGTAAGTTTAACACTAACATCCATTCTTCTGCCTCATTTGTAACTTGTGACACTACATGTACTACTATTTATTTCAGACATGTTGAAATGGTTGGTGATTTTAGAGACCATGTGCTGTAATCTCTAGACGCACTGCAGCGTGTTAAGGGTGGAGAATCAGATACAGTCCTCAGATCGAGGCTTTTGTTTCTTTGTTTTCATTGATTCATAACATTCTCCATAAATTTTATTGAATTTTGCTTTCATAGGGATTTTCACAGATGAGTTAGTAAGAATTTTTCACGGAATTTTTCAAGAGTGACTTGAAGAAAAAGGTGAGATAGCCAGCAAACAATTGTTCGGAATTCAACCAGCATCAGGATTAATCAAGTTACTGGTTCCCAAGTCACTTTGAAAGTTTCAAAATCATCATCCTCTTCCATGTTGCCATCAGAGTGCAGGATACTTAACATATTCTATTAATTTCTATTTTGGTGCAACCTGGATGCACAAATGGCTGATGAAATGGTGAGTGTTTTAGACTACAGTGTAGAAAGAAATCAGTATTACTGTGAAGGCTTAGACACTTTTAGAAGCAATCTGTAGCGAAATATTTCTTGAATTTCTGGTGAGAATCTCAGCTTGATTTTAAAGCATTATCAATGTTAAGAACGTCACATATGTTTTAGAGAACTAGCTGAAGTGTACTGGATTCACTGCATGGATCCCAGCTCACGTATTTCATATTTGGCAGCATGTAATGGTGGAGGATGAACTGTTTAATATTTTGCTTTTTACAGTGCTTATTATAAAAAAGCAAAAAGATTTGACAATTAATCAAATCATCTTAGATAACTTTTAGTTATCTGCATAGATTTAAAGACGGTATCTCTGTAGATTTAAAAAGGCATTTCTCAGAAAACAAATTCTCTCATGGAAATAGAGGCTCGTCTGATAACAATTTTGCAAGACTCTTCCCTATCACCAATTTATTACAGTAAGCATGACAATGCCATGCAGATATAGCTTCAGTCTCTGCCCCAGACTGGCCTTCTGGATGTTAATGGTCTATTTTTACCTTGACTTACTGGTTCATTTTGATAGCCTTTACTCAATCTAGGTAGTTCTTTTCTTCCTTTCAAAAGAACTGTTACCAGCAGAACAATTCCAGTGTAGTTAAACAAAACTTAGAAGAACATATTTAACATTTAGTATAGCTAAGTATTATAAATATTGAATTCCAGATGAAGGAATACAGAAAAAAAGTTTCAAGGATATTATCATAGAATTACAACCTGAGCAGATTTAGAAAACCAGATGATTCTGATCTAAATGAGTATTTAGAAGTGGGATCACTACATATTTTCACTAGACCATATCCATTGAAAGTATGAATCAAAAACTAAATAATTTCAATAAATACAAACTCAGCAAGGATAATTGCAAGCACAGGTTTAAATGCTGTTCATTTAATGTTTTATGTCCAATGGTACAATGTTAATGTTAAAATTTTCATGACTTGGAAGGGCTGGGTCTCCATCCAGTTCTTCACTAACCCTGTCTCTCGTCGAAATTATAAATGACACAACTTTGTTTGGCTCACAGCCTGTCAAATTATTGAGACTATTTATATTGTCTTTAAATGATTACCAGTGCAGTGAGATGAATGAGGAAATTATGCCACAGGGATGTAACAAATCCAGAGTTCGCAGCTTAGGGAAGATGACTAAAATGTGTACGTTTGATTGAGACTGACAGCAAGGGCGCAGTTTTCTGTAGAAAAGATGAGGCTTTAGTTACAAGATTTTTCATACCCCATATCCCAAAACATCTACACTGTAAGGCAGAAGATATTATTGGTATACTGGTGGGACATGACATACTATCATATCATGCATCAAGTGTAGTTTATTAAACACCCCCTCTACTAAGAACTCCTGTGCAGTTTGTGCGTTTATTAAAAAACTAAACCAAACCAACCAACCCACACCTTCAGATCATTACCATTCATTTAATGAATTGCTCAGTAAATGAATAAACTCAGTAAAAAAATTAGACCAAGCACAGGAGACCTACGCAATGTTTCTTTCCCTGTCACCACTGTTAACACCGTCAAAGGTATTTCAATGGGTGTGCAGGGAGTAGGAACTGAATGTGGCTCAAGATATGAGTGCTGACAGCTAAGCTGCTGCTGTATACTGAACCAGACCACCTATTTCTGGCTAGATGATAACCTCATGCAGGTATTCATAGACAGAGATTTGATGCTGCTTTTGGTCTCCAAAAAGTGCTACTAAATAAACCCCTTAAGCAGTGTTTTACCAAAAAAGTCTCTATGTGCTGATGCTCTAACCCACCACCAAACCAAATGCACATGTAGACAATATCCATCTAGTTATTACTGAGTGCTGTGGAAAGGGATGCTAAAATGCTTATCATATCTGCATATGGGAGGCAGTGATCTAGCCAGTGCCATTTCTATCCACCTGAAGTATTTATAGGACATCAGTCACCTCGGTACACTAGCAGTGCTTAGGCATTTGTGAGCCAGTGAGAAATTTGTGGATTACTGTTATTTATAGAAGTATGTTTGCTGAATGCATGTATTTGGGCAAGACACTTCGTAGATATTCTGTATATGAGATAATTTTCCTGACCACGCAAGAACACTTACAGGAAAATGTGCATTTATATCCAGCAGCATGAACTGGTGCAGCTCCCTCTCCCATGCTGCATGCCAAGAAATGAGGGAAGCTGTATAACCAGAGAGGAACACTCTTGCCCTCAACTACACCACCATCTATCTTTGAAGTTACAGCTTTAAACCAGCCAAAATTAGCTAAGCTGAATCTGGCATTGTTATTAGCATGTATATGACAATATTCTCCGGTCCATCCCCCACCCCTCTGAACAAGTCCGCCTCATATGGTTAAATTTGTGAATAAAAACTAGAAAGTATATCTGGCTAAGATGATGTTCTTGGCTTTTAATGTTATTTCATTTTAGTATATGACAGTTTCAGGGCAGGACTACTTCCCCTTCCTTCCCCCTCCTCATCCCTGCCATTAGACACTCTTAAACTAGATGCTTGGTCTTAAATTGGTACAACTTCTTTCTCTAGAGATGTAAGTAAAACTACATTTTGAAAATAGAAGAGTTAAATCAGCAAACCCCCACATGAATACTTATATTGTAAGCCAAATACCTTAAGAATTGGTTTTGGCTAAGGTAAAATATGCTACTCTTACAGTACAATCTAGGGGATTTACATCTGTTGAACGAATTTCACAGAAAAATGTAAAACACAGCCGATGAAGCAGTAGACAAGAGTCTTTAATGCAGTTATTTTCATGACTTCCACTGTTGGTTCAGGTGGTTTCTCACAGTGTAACTCTTGCACTGGTGTACATAAGATTGTAGAAACTTTCTGGGAAACAGAAGGAAAGAAGCCAGCCAAAGAAGAGTCACGAGAAAAAGAATTTGGGGAAAAAATGTAGGCTAAGGATTAAGTTGCATGACTGCCCCCAGTACATTCAAGCATATATTCATTTGTCTGGAAACTTGCAGAAACAAGAAAATTTTACTTATATCATGAGAAGAAAGAAAAGTGGCAATTGTAAACGGTGCCCGTTGTAAACTAGTCCCACTCAGTGCACTTGTAATTATTAATTAACTTTGCAAATGCTCCTGCAACACGTTCAGAAAATTATCAGGGAAAAAGCCCGTTCCCTACAGGCTTGTGTTCCATGGTTCCTCTGCACGCTTCAGAGCCCTGTGGATCCAATACTCTGACAGAGAGAGATGTGGGCGGGTTTGAGGACTTGCCCTTGCTGACTGGTGCTGGAACTCAGAAATAACATAAAAAATCTGGATTGAAAAACTGGAGAAAAAGAAGGAAGTGAAAGGAAAATGCTAACAATACTCTATACTTCTTGCTCACACATACAGCTGGTTATTACTATTCTATTAAATGTCATTGATTAAAAAAAATGCTTATGAATATGTACATGGAGAAAGACATATTTAGTCCAAGTTGAAAATACAACATTTTAGAAGGGCTCGGAAGCCCACAATCAGTAAAAGACTATAGCTTTTAAGTTTAAATTTATGTTTTTCAAGTTCAAGTATACATTTAAAATGACCAATATTTAGCAAAGCTTGCTGTAATACATAGCAACCCCCACTGACATTAACATAGACTTCATCAATCACTTCCGATCTAAGCGTGTATTTAGCTGACCAGGATGTTCAGGAAGATGAAGCTTGTGAACAAGCCTAGGGAATGCATCTATTAATGGTTTAACATATAAGAAAACACAGACATGGAATTAAATTTCCATTCATTTTTAATATTCTTTACTATAAACCTCAAAGCAAGCTATGTCCATATTAAAAAAAAAACAAACTACAACAAACCAACAGAAAAAAAGGCAATATGATTTTGAATTAGAACGTTTTCTCCAGACTTCTCTCCTTAGGGGCAGGTTCTTTGCTGGTGCAAATTTCCATAATTCAAATGAGTTACAACTGCTTACACCAGCTAGACTCGTCACATCTATCACCTCTATTATCTAGATAATGTGGAAAATAATCTGTTCAGAGTTTTCATTTCCAAAACAATGTCAGGTTACAATTCTCAGCAGAGTCAAAAGGCTCCCCAAAGCCATGTATGAAGAATAAACTGTAACCTTTGAAGATTTCCGAGCTGTGTGATTAATAATACTGAACTAATAATAACTCAGGGAGAAAGAGACGCACTGTTTATCTTATTTTTCTGCTTTAGGGGAAAGAATGTAGGTAGCAGATTTTGTCACGATTTTATTGCTTATTTTCAGTTCTGCAGGTTTCTTTCTTTGTGCTCATAGATTGTAATGACTTTTGTAAGAGAAATAAATTGTATTTCCATAGGAGCACGGAGCCAGGGCATTAGGCAAATTGCAAAAGATGATGATGAAATTTGGACTAAGCTCACAACGTGCTCTAGGTCTTGATGATTTAAAAACATTCCTTTAGTAATAAAAATCAAGTCCTTAAGTGCAATGCTAGCAGCCTGTGTGAAAACAAAAACATACACAGGATTATTCTGGTTTGATTTATAGTGCTTTTGCCTACTGGAAAACTTAATGCGAGAAGCTTGCCAAGGTCAGTGCTTCTGCTTTCAGATTTCTTTATGAAAAAGGAGAAAGCAAGCTGCTTTTTCAATTTTTTTTAAAGGTTCTGGCACAACGCCAGCCACTAGGCATTCAAGAAGTGTTCTGTAATCCATTCAGCTGTAACATAAAGTTTTGTTAAAGGTATGCTAGCATATTCTGTGCTGGCTGTGTTAATCAGTAATGTTCCACTAAATTGGCCACTGTCATATTAAAGAAAGATCTGCATACTTTGTGCCCTCTCGTAACAATAACATTTGACAATAATTATAGTGACACCAAGGTGTAGGTGGTCCAGTTGGCAAGAGTTGCACAATATTTCTCTTTAATAGTGACTTGATCAAACACGTATGGGTGTTTTGTTGAGGCTTGAAGGGGATTATGTTAGCCAGAATAAGATGAGATAATTTGCTGACAAAGTTGTTTTTTTTTTTTTTCAGGAGAATACATCCTTCTGTGCAAATGTGTGTGTGTGTACATATATATACCCAAACACAACCACCTCCCAGAGAAAAACCCTTTTGCAGCTGTGCACTGAAAAAGCTGGCGAGGTGGAGCAGTCTGACAGAGCGAAAACAGAAAGGCCTTGTCTGTTTGGGAAGAGACTTCAACAAACAAGGGCACCTGTGTTGAGGTTTCTGCCCTCAACTGAAGAGACAGCAACTATGACATGGCAAATGTTGTTCGAGGATACCTTTTTTTTTAATACCAGAGGGTCTCCCCTCCCACCTCTGACAGTTGTGTAAGCTGTGCACTACAATTTGCTGTCTATTACTTACACCAGGGCAATAACCAATACAAGCCAGAGTACTGAAATGATCACTGTTTAAGACAATAAGCCTCTCTAACCCCACTGTCCCAAGAAAACAGGATTGAACCACCAGCAGTGAGAGCTTCCAAGTCAGGGTGTCCACCCAAGCACGCGGATTGCCCCTCTCCTGCAGCAGACCTCCAGGTGCAAGGCTGTGTCTGTCACTGGAACAGACTGTTCTACAGCGCAGCCCTGCGGCTTGGGGTCAGTTCTTAACAGCAGTTCAGCTCAGAGTTTCTAATGATGTTCTTGACAGACCACTTTGTGACAAGGTCCCTCTGCATCCTTACTCGGCTTTGGCGTGGGTGGGGATTGACCACTGTTTGACCACTCGCACAGTAAATAAGTGCTTTTTTGTGCTCAGAGGGAGTTTCACGTGTGTCAGTTTGACCTCATTGCCTCTGTCCTGTCACAAGGCACATACAACCTGGGCCAGATGAATGCGCTGCTGATTCATACTGTGGGCTCTGGCTTCATGGAGGTGTGCACAGACAGAGCAATCATTCTACAACTACAGTCTGAGGGGAACTGTGTTTTCTTCTCCATTTCTCCCTACTCTTTCCAGTATCTCCTCTGGCCAGTTTATCAGGAAAGCCTAGTGTGTACATCTGCATAGACGACATCAAGAATACAGTGAAATGCACAGAAAAAGTGGATGTGGGGAGTTATTCATTGGCGCAGCATAGCAAGGATGCTACCTGAGGCATCTGTGGAGGCATCCATGTTTCTTCAGCTGTACTTCAGTCTTAACTTGCTTAGCCAGTTCACAGCCTAGAAATGAAATTGTACTGGGATGATTTAAACCTGTTGGTAATCTCTTTTTTTTCATGGAAAGAGCAAAAATCAGTGTTCTGGCTATTTCCAGATGTTTTATCCTCTTCTAAAAACAATACCATAAATAAGATGGACTGTCCTATCTCACTGAAGCCCTCTATTCAACCTCTGGTAGTGTGTATCCACCACCTCTAGCATTTTGCAATGTGAAACAGTCATTAGCAATCAGAAAAGAAGCCTTAGCCTTGACTCAGTAACCAGTATTTCCCAGTATACTTACTGACATTAGTGGTACTTATGAGATTATAGAGAGATAATGCACAAATTCTCTCAGATTTCCCCTCCTTTTCCTCAGTGTCGCACATGTGTACTCTTTGTGGTATTCAGAGGACAACATGCTATCTAAGTGCATACAGTTCATGTAATATGAAAGTTTTATCACACACACACACACACACACACGGATGCAGTAATACATTATGACATTGATTCAACACATGCAGAGAAAGACAATTGCTGTGTGCTCCAGCATGCCAGTTTCTCACTTCCACCTTTACTTTGTGCTGTGAATACTTTCTTTTGAGACAGTGACACTCAGACTTATCTTCTGTCTTATCCCAGGCAGGACAGAACATCCCATATGGGCTATATGGAGTATAACTTCTTGCTTCCCCCTTCCACCCTCTCAAATCTGGAAGACTTCCCTGGGTAACTTTCAGCAACTATCCCATATGTCAGAACAGGAATAAGCTTTTCTCTCTTTATTCTAGAATATGTCAAAATGAAGTGACCGTACCAAATAACCAAATTAAAGAAACAGGGACAGCACTCACCAAAGAAGGATAATACAAGTTGGCCACTGGTTAAAACAAACAGGCAAAGTTTTAGTTACTCTTCAAAGATTTAAAAGAACCACTTTACAATACTAATATTATATGGTCAGTAAGACGACTTCTGGAAATTTCTAGGGCAAATAAACTGGAGATACAAATTCTTATCTCTTTGTCATGATTTAATCCCAATCACCAACCAAGCACCATGCAGCTGCTCACTCATTCCTCCTATCTCCCAGTGGGTTGGGGAGGAGAATAAAAAAAAAGTAAAACTTGTGGGTTGAGATAAGAACAGCTTGATATCTAAACTAAACTAAACTAATAACAATAATGTTAAAATAGAATAACAATAGTAATGAAAATAAATATAACAAAAGGAGGGGGAAACAAAACCCAAGAATAGACAAGGGATGCACAATGCAGTTCCTCAACACCTGCTGACTGATGCCTGAGCAGTGATCCACCTCTCCTGGCCGGCTCCCCCAAGTTTATATACTGAGCATGATGTTCTATGGTATGGAATAACTCTCTGGCTAGTTTGGGTCAGCTGTCCTGACCATGATCCCTTCCAGCTTCTTATACACCTGCTTGTTGGCAGAGCATGGGACACCGAGAAAAACCTTAGCTTAGGATAAGCACTACGTAGCAACAGCTAGAACATCACTGTGTTATCAATGTTATTCTCACACTAAATGCAAAGCACAGCACTGTACCAACTATTAGGAAAAAAAATTACTCTATCCCAGCTGAAACCAGGACACTCCTCCTTGATTCGTTAATCGTCAATAATCAGGAGGTATGAACAGAAATATTAAAGCCATGTGAAAAAAATGTAACTGAATTTGTTTAGACAATGTTATGATTGTGTGTTAATTTTGACAAATGCTTTGGAGATTTGCTTTTTAAAACAACAGCAAAAAAAAGAGTAATTTGTTTCTTTCAAGTTTCAGTGTTTTGATATAGCTTGTCAGCTCAATAACGCCAGCCCATGTTGCTCTTCTGTATATCATCTATGGAAGATCATATAAAAGAAGTGAACATTCATTTTCCATAGTTATAGCTATAAAATTGAGTAAGAGAGGTTTTAGTCATATCAAATAAAGTAATTCACCCTCTTGCAAGATAAGACACATCAATAAAATAGTCTAATATTTATAATTTGGAAGAAGTATTTAGAGAGGAACCTGTTTCA
>NW_010396946.1:48704-49089 GCF_000710305.1 Buceros rhinoceros silvestris | reverse complement strand
AGCGGTTCTAAATCCAGTTCATACTTTTTTCGTTAAATGTCATACCTGCTTCAGTAGGCTAATTTTAAACACATCTGAGTCACTATTCAAAGTAATGAGATCACATTTAAATGGTTCATCACCCATCATAGGATCATAGAATCACAGAATCATCTGGTTGGAACAGACCTTTAAGATCATTGAGACCAACCCTTCACCCTGCACTCCCAGGGTCAGCAGAGAACCAAAGTCCTGCAAAATGTTGATCATGTTCTATTGTGTCACCAGGCACAATCTTTCAGTACATGCTACGTTTTTAAATGCCATTCAGAATATTTCTTATATGCTACTGTAATCTTTCTTATTATTATTGTATTTCTGCAAATCATAGAATCATAATCATCGA
>NW_010396946.1:34015-48134 GCF_000710305.1 Buceros rhinoceros silvestris | reverse complement strand
CTCCAGACTGAACAACCCCAGTTCCCTCAGCTGCTCCTCATAAGACTTGTTCTCCAGACCCTTCACCAGCTTTGTTGCCCTCCTCTGACCACGCTCAAGCACCTCAACTTCTTTCTTGTAGTGAGGCGCCCAAAACTGGACACAGAACTCAAGATGTGGCCTCACCAGTGCCAAGCACAGGGGGACAATCTCTTCCTTTCTCCTTCTGGCCACACCAGTGCTGGTACAAGCCAGGATGCCATTGGCCTTCTTGGCCACCTGGGCACACTGCTGGCTCATATTCAATCAGTTGTCAACCAACACCCCCAGGTCCTTTTCTGCTGGGCAGTTTTCCAGCCACTCCTTGTCAAGCCTGTAATGCTGCAGGGGGTTGTTGTGGCCCAAGTGCAGGACCCGGCGCTTGACCTTATTCAACTTCATATCATTGGCCTCAGCTCATCAATCCAGCCTGTCCAGATCCCTCTGTAGAGCCTCCCAATTACAAAAATCTCTTTTTTCTACTCTTAATGGGTGCTTGAAAAAAAAACCCCAACACTAGATTTTTGTCCTCCAAGGAGGAACTAATGGTGAACATGAAAGAACAACCAGTTTTCACAGAGGAGCGGGTCGTTCAGTTTGGCCAATCTGACTGCTCAAGGCATAAGACATCCTGCTTGGTTACAGCATGCTTTGGCCACCACTCCTCACAACACTGGGCATCTTGTTTGCATAGGTGGTTAAGCTTCATGTAAGTGCTGAGCAGTCAGCAAACAAGGCATCCACCAGGTGGAAAGTCTTACCACAAGCAGTGGAGCACCCTGCCTGTGCTGGCAGAAGTTGCCTTTTGCTAGAAAGCAGGAGCAGCTCAGCAAGCTCAAGGCAAAGCTTCTTGGGAAGTTTATACTGGCTGTCTCAAAGAAAGCCAGCTGACCACCATCACTGGAAACTGAAGCCAACACTCAGTTTAAATGAAATCACAGGCAGAGTTTTATCTATGCTCCATCTGCAATATAAGGATGACATTGAACTCTGCAACTTTTTACTTGTGAGGTACTTTGAGACTAGGTGGAATACCAAATGGGAGTGCTGAAGATGCTATTATTATGAAAAGTCATTCAAAGATAAGGAAATGTTGGTGTTAGCAAACGTATGGACTTCCAAAGCTTTTTTCCTTCTCCAATGGAGTAAATTAATTTACATATGAAACACATCAAATGTATTTTCTTGAGGAAGGAAAGATTTTCTGTATGTAAATCTCTACTCTCTCATGAGATAAAAAACATTAAAACAACAAAAAAACTCAGCAGAAGAACTACAAGAAACCACAAACAACTCTTAACACACTACCATGACAAGAACAAATCCTGAGCTAACTTAAATTGTGTGAAAGTAAAGGAGGTCTAGGTATAGACAGCTTCTCTGTTCAGAAAAAAAAAAAAAAAAGAATACCAAAATAGTTATCAGTATTCCGAGTCTGTGGTTTATGCAAACATGTACTGCAGGGAACTGGTTCCAGAAATCTTTCTCTACTCACTTTTCTGCATGTGTGACCCTGCAACAAGTCAAATTTCAATGCTCAGGTAATACAAGAGTTACCCTCATTTTTCAAAGTGAAAGAGAAAGGTCTGTCAAGAGATAATGACTGTTATCTCTAGATGCTGTTACACAAGAAATGGCAGTAGCCCTGGTTGAATAATAATTTCTGCATTATAAGATAATACAGACCAATATAAAAGACCAAGATACTCATGGTCTTTTTTTAAATGCTACAACAATTCTGCTACTTAAGGAAAAATACTAAAATTTGGCACTGACCCAATACCTATGATTAGAGACTTGTTCTTTTCTCAGCTTATGTGTTCCTCTTGCAGTTTGTTAGTAACAGTTAAATTAAAATTGTTATTAACTGTTTATTAAAATTTATTAACTTTTGAACTTTGCCACTTCCTTTTAAGCATTGCAATACTCCAGAAATTTTGGGTATTCAGCCCAAACCCTAATAAATGTTGTAATGTTAGGCTCATGCCACTGCCAGTGTAGCAGCGTTGCATACTAAACTGGGAACACCTGAACACTGGTGCAGCAGAGAAAGAAAGATAGATAAAAAAAGTATTCCCCCACTCCCAAAGCTTCTGCTAACCTCTGTCTACTCCGACATATCTGATCCTGTGGCCACTTTGCCACTGTGGCATATGTTCTCTTTCTCTCTCCCGAAAACCAACGAGAAGCTTCCTTTGGATTTCCTTGATGAGCATCCAACTCTAGACACCCAATCCCAGAAAGTAATAGGTCTCTTCATAATCTCAGTTTCTTCTGCTGGAAACCAACTTCAGTTTAATTGAACTAATTGCAATTCAATAGAATATTCTTTTCTTAAAAGAGTTTAAAATTACATACACAGATTGTATTTAAAATAACCTAAAGTAAGTTTAGGTAATTTAAACCTACAAAGTGGCAGATCAGTCTGGCACTTGACCTCAGCTCAGGCCCCTTGCACGAACAGGGTATGATGCAGATTTTAATTATATGATTATGTAATTATATTTCCACAGAAATCCAGATTTCTTCAGTGGAGTGCAATATAGAATGAAAGCATATGGCTTTAAAAATGTATTTATGGTAATTTAAAGAGATTAAAAATCCAACCAGTACTGAAAAGATCATTTATCTCAGCAGTAGCAGATGGGGCTCCTGCTGAGATCAGGACTTTATTGTGCTCTGCTCCATACATGCACATTAGATCAGACAACAGTTGTTCTAAAGACTTTACAGCCTAAGTAGGGCAGTCAGGCCAAACTACAGGAAAAGGAATTATTTCCTTCATGTTACTAATGGGGAACTAGACATACTGAAGCACAAATAAGTTAAAGTAAGTTAGAGCAGCTGAATTTAGTTTTGCTAAGGTGCAAATCAGTTTTAACTCATTATCACTGGCCTCCTGGTTTTATGCTAGTCAGAGGTACTGGTCTGTAAGAGAAATCTAGTTCTAGGTGTTCACAGGTTTTGAGATTGGGAAGTATTATTACTATGAATGAGCTAGGTTAGTCTCGGCAGTTTCCCGGTATCCCAGACATCTTCCTGTGCTTCTTTATCAACGTTGCAACTGTAATTGCTTTGCTTTTCCCTTCATGGCCAAGTCAACCCAAAGTGCTCAGTTAACATTGCCCTAGTAGATATTTTAATTTAATAGCATAAAATTTATCAACTAACATTTCCTCCCAAGAGGAAATGGCTTCATAAAATCAAATAGGTTTAGCAGCCTTAAAATTAATACCTTGCCTGGTAAACTTGTTACACGGGTATAACATGTTTTAATTGAATTAACAAGTTCTTTGCATTGGGGTGGTAAAGAACTGCTAACAGAGTGGTGCACGTCAGTGCTAGGGATAATTTGCCTCTGCTAGAATCAATAGTGACAAATAAAAACATGAAGTGATGTAGACCTAGCACATCAGATTCGAGAATGCCAACACCTGAAGGAAATTTGATGAGAAAGGATCACCCAAGTTTTGCTTATCCAGGAAAAGGTTTGTCAGAGAACAGAGATTTTATCTAAGCCACTAAACCCCTCCAGTTCAGAACTTCTAGACAGTCTGTCAAAAGATTTCTCCGTGCGCTTTTGCCTGCTTTCTCTCATCTGAATAGGCTGAGAAACAGTTAGTAAGAGGGAGTTCTTTGGAAAGTATGTACTGGTTAGACAAGATTCTGAACAGAAAATGAGTTAATAATTAGATGCTACTGCAGAAGAATTAGTCATTATGCTTGGTTGCTTATGTAGTCATCTGACCTGCAAAAACCAGAGTATTTCTTCTGCTTTGGAAAAGTTAGAACTGGATTATTTTCATTCAGTTTTTGGTGCATGTTTCAGTTAAAGTAATTAGATAACACCCATTATTCAATTTAATTAGTGTGTTAAAAAAAAAAGTTTTGAAATCCAGATCTCACATTTCCTTTACAGATACGAACTTCCAAACAAGATTTTAATCTATAAATCAATATAGTCAACCACAATGTGTTTCAGTCCTTAGTGATACAGGTAATATAGACCGTATAGCTAAACTCATTTGCTTAAGCAGAAAAATAATTCTCTCATATACTTCATACTTCTATCCATCTGTATGACATACCTGAAAAAATCCTGCCCTTGTAATTTGTAAATGCTACTATATCTTTCAAAAGAGGAAACGTGATTCAGTGCATAAGGAAAGCCTTTAGTCAAAATAGACATTCAGATCTTTTATAATAATTTCTGTCAGATCTTGACTCAGAAATAGCATTCCTAATATGGGTATCTTAATGAAATTGTAGAAGATCCAGGGTCAAGCTTTTGAATCTAAAAGAGAAGCTTGAAGCCAAACTGTTTCTTTCTCACAGCTCTTCGTTATAATTGATAGAAATGGCAATCTTCCTTTACACTTACACTGCGCGGTTCTGAAAATGACACTAGCGGGTTCAAATAGAATAGGAAAGGGTATGGGAAATGTCAAAATTTGTGATGTTGGCAATATCCCAGCATTTATAGGACGGACATATAAAATTGGTACTTTTGGTGCAAAGTGTTGTAATCAAAACCAGATTTCAAGAGATATGAAAGTGAAAAAACAACGTCTGAAATCTTGCAGCTGACACACAAATTAAGATTAATATAGAAGAACCAGAAAAGGCAAATAAACTTACAGATGCCCAGTATTTAAAAGGATTTTCAAAACTGAATCCCCTTCAAGCACCATTAAAGGAAACAAACAAACAAACAAAAAACCCCTCACCACCAAATTAAGTCCCTTTTCTGCGTTTTCTTATGTTTTAAAGAATGAGCCTGAAACTCTTGTAACAACAGTCCTTCTTTTCTGCAATAGTTTTATTTCTTCACAGAATTACTGGGCTGGAAATATCTATAAAATATCAGAAAACACCGTTCAATAGCTAAAAGTTGCAGAGCATTACAGTTGTACTCTACAAGATATTCCTGAACAAGAACATGTGAGTCTGCCCCTCAAAACCAAGTCAAGCTTTCAGCACGAGTCCTCAATGCAACTTGAACATTTCAACAACAAAACCATGAACAAAGCCTTCGCGAGAAAACAGGTACACCGCTGTCTGTAGAACTTAGTCACATTATTTTACGCAGACAGTTAATCTCTCATCAATCAAGTAGGCAGCAAAGATAAGACATTCTACTTTGACAGCAGCACAGTCATTGTCTTTAAGTAATTTCGGGGCCAAATTTTGTTACATACAGTGTCTTTACCTATCACAGTGAAGCCAATATCCTAATGATCACTAGTTTGGCTTTTACTCTGGTATTTCTGTTGATTAAGATATTTTCTCAGCAGCTTCTGTCTTTCAGATTAAAAACAAAACAAAACAAAACAAAACAAAACCACCTGTCATTCATACACATTTTACTCAGAACTCGGTAACTCGGTAACAGGTAATTAGATGTAAAACAGTAAAGGCTGTTCATCTGGCTGAAGTGAGGACAATATTATACTGAACAGTACGGGATGATTAGCACCTTGACTACAATAAAGGATACAAGTGGACAAAGTCAGCTTTAAAAAAAGCAGAGACACAGAATCATCATGATATGTAGTTAAATCTTTAACATAAAGAAATAAACCACTATGTAATACACCATCTATTAGACTGAAGATGATTTAAAAACTATTGTTCTCTTTTATCCTCAGTACTACTTACTAGATAACACCCTGCACAGAGTTTCTTCTTTACAATGTGAATATTTATTCCATAACTGTACCATAAATCTAAATTGCTTTGATCAGCCTCCCTATGAGACAATTTCCAAAAGAACAGACAATTTCCAAAGGAACACACCTACTCATAGGAAACAAAGTCACATCTGATGCTCTGACTAGGACACTGGTGTTGTAAGAATCTGCTAAGCAACTGCTACCAGCAACTCTCCATTGGGATGGTCACACCAACTCTCTGAATTAGAGATCAACTTAATTGTTTGTTTGTTTGTTTGTTTGTTTTTATTCCAGGGACAGCAGGAAAGTTGGTGGCCTGATGCAGTAAACTGGAAAGAAGATGATGGGTGTTTTTTTCTAATACCTCAATCCACATCAGCTATGCCGAGAGCATAAAGCTAAACTAAATGAACCTTACTTTTATGGTGTCTTCTTTGGTCAGTTTTCCACCATGCACCTTTTGTACTGTTCAGTTCTATTCAGTTGCGTTTTGATAGTTATGCTAGTTTTTATAGTTGCTGCCCTTAGCTGTTCATTTCTGACCTTGTGTTATCCCTCTCTCTAGCCAGGATGATCATTTGCGCAGCTGATTTTCTCAGTTCACTTTAACGCGCAATCTGGCTGAAAATTAACGGGAGAAAATGTGAGGTTTTTTTTGAGGAACCAGTTTCCTGAACTTGTTCACTCTGTGTATACAAAGAAGGAAAAAGAAAATGCAAAAAAAATGTGTAGTGCTACCAAATGCCTGAATTCTGCCTGACTGCAAATGGGAAGAAAAGCCTATCTAGTATTCTCCCATAGGGAGTATTCCAAAATCAAGGTAATAGTCAGCCTGCAGTCACTGGCTCCTGAAGCTCTGCTCCCTTCAAAAGACACCCAAGACTTCCCCCAGAGCAGGCCCATCTGAAGGGGTAATGATTATTACACCATTTACAAGCTGACTGGTGCCAGCCCTCACACTGTGGAGAAGACCACAGCCCCAGGGGAGCTGGTGGTTCCATGACATGGAGAATGTGATGGGATATCTCAGTTTGTACCGGTTTTGGATCTGGCAGTATAAGGGAAGAAAAAGGTTTATTCTAGATTGGTTCTAACTTCATCCGCCTGCATAAGATTTCTCAAGTCTAAGAAGGGCCAGCTAAGCAGTGAAACATGATAAAATGCCTAATTCACATACTAGCATTGCTAATCCACTAGGAGAGCATTAGCTAAAGCAATCTGCTACAGTGAGCTATGTATTCATCCTCAGCTGTGGGAGACAGGGTGCCGAGGGGGCTTCAACAGTGGAATAAGCCCTTTCTGCTCTTTGTCTGCGTTTCATCCCTTGCCTCTACTCTAAAGATCTTATTTCTCCTGATAATGTAGCTTAAAAACATGACTGTAACAAGGCAGTGTTTTCCTCCAACTAAAATTCATTTTAAAAACAATTTTCTGTATGTACAGTCTAGCAGGATTTATTTTGCTATTGGAAACTAAAGTTTACACTTGGCAGGTGATGAGGGAGAAATGTATTAGTGGAAAGCAAAGACATATTCTTCCCTTAACTTGTTTTGTTTGGTGATCTTTTCTCCATTTGCCAGAAATTACAAAGCGATTGAGTTCAAAGGCACCACACATTGTGAGTCAGAGACCAGTTTTCCAGTGTATTTACTCTGGGTGTATTTGTATACTGCTTGTAGCAAGTGCTGTGGTCCCACACCAGAGACAGGCATGTCTGCACTTCCGCTAGTAACCTTCCAGAGCCTGATGGAACAAGGAGTTCTCTGCTGGGTGGGACTCCCTTAAACCCTGCATGTCAGGAAGAAAGCACATTCTTACTGGCATAAAAGATTCCTCATTAGTACTATGTATTGTTAAAACACAGCTGCAAGACCCGGGGCCAGTTTCCAAGCTCGCGTGTGTATGAATTGTGAGCAATCTCAGACAGTGGTGCTGTCATGGTGTGCGAAATCAGGCATCTGAGCTACCATGGTCCTACCATGGCCATTTGGAGAGAGGCTGGTGCTGCATGGTCTTGGCTCCAGGAATCATCGTAGCTGCTACCACGGCCTGGGGCAGTGACAGGGCAGCATAGTATGCCGATGTGCAATTAAGCCAGTCAAATGATGTGCCTCACCCTGCTCCCCACCCTTGGCATGTAATTCTGTTGTTTTGGCTTGAGCCACAGATTGCACTTCCCTTAACTTCACTGTGAACCTACTCAGAACAATATACTGGCAGAAAACTCACTCTAGCAAATGAACAGGTTGATTAAATGTCTGCCAAATTTCCTCTCTGCTGCTTCAGCTGAGTGCTGGTGCTGCGGCAGCTAGCCAAGGGGCAAGAAGAGCAACGTACTAGTCATTAGTTCAGTCACGTTTTCATAGTACTTGTCTCTGGATCAGCTTGGATAAAGTGTCAAACTGATGCTTTATCTTCTGACATTCTTCACAGCCTGTCCACAGATGGACAAACATAGCCTTGACCAACATGGAGTGGTGCTCCAACAGAAACGCTGCCCTGGCTTACTTTCACCTACAGAGGATGTTAAAGTTGGTGGATTATCTCTGTGGTCCCCTTTTAAGCAGAAGGGAAAACCAAGAACCCTTTAATGAGTAAGAGGATTAGAAATCGAGGAGATGCTTATCAAGAGAGCAGATGCTATGGCAAGGGCATTTTGGAAAGCTTTCGTATTTGGAATTTTTACAGTTGCATTGGTGCCTCCATGGATGTTTTAGAGAAACAAGAGAAAACACAGATGAGGAGAAAGAATAGCCACAAATGTGACTCCAGGAAAGGTCGGGAAGGGAGAGCTCTTAACATGAAACTGGCTGAGAAAATGACCATGGAATCTAAGAGCACAATACTACCATTTGGGGCAGAAGACACTGTCTTTGGTTTTGGTCAATAAACCGAGCCACATGAGAGGTGCACCCTCAGTGTGCACACAGAATCTTCCCCTTCCCATTTAAACAGGCATGCTTAGGTCAGGAACTCTCTCTGGGCTGATTGCTTGTACCTGAAATCGCGACGTTGGTATTGGGGAGAGTGTTCCCTTTTCTAATAAACCTGCACATTCCCCAGGCTGTAACCAGCACAGGCTTCACAGGCAGAATCCAACCTTTCAGGAAGAGGATGTCACACTGCAGCAGAGGGCAACCGAAGTAGCTGCTTCCTCTGCTTGCCATATGAGGAAATTCAAGGCTCTCGTTTTATTTTTTTTGGATGCAAGCAGCTTGTTAACTAGCTGCAATTATTTCAAATGGAAAGTATGATCAATGGATCTGGTTAGTAACTTACATTGTCCTGTTTCTGACTGATATCATGTTATCCTGCACTAGTGCTTGCAAATGACATGATACAGCTTTTGCCCAAACAGTGTATTAATCTTTGAATTCTTGCAGGGTAGCAGTACTAAAATCCAGAGCTGCTTTTTCTCGCCATGAAAGAAAAAAGGAAAGAAATGGATGTGGAGCGTGTGGGTATGTGGGGTGGGCTGTGTCTGTGCAGGGAATCCCCCACCCGTAACATCTCCCTTTTCCACCCTGACAATTTTTGTGTGTTAACTACAGTAGCTTTTTGTATTCTTGAAAACGTGCCACTCCTAACTGATGAACTCACTGCTGTTTGCGTCCTGAAGAGTCATTAGGGCAGAAACTCAGCAACAGCAAATCAGCATAGCTTCACTGAAGTAAAGAGAGCAGTGGTGAAATATGCCAGCTATGAGTCTAGATTCATCTTGTTTACAGCTTATTCCTGTAAGGAACCTCACTCCGCTTACAGACAAGGGATGAAGCAGCATTTAACCAGGGCTTGCAGGGCAAACCACAAACATTTCCAAATATACAGAGAAAAAAACCAAGCCACTGGCCTTGAAAGATATGTGGTAAAGAAGTCACCGATTATACCAATATTGTCTTTGTCAGTGTCTAGTGTCAAGAATTTTTCAGGAGGAGTCACACAGGCCAGGGTAGCATTTAATTGCTTCATAGAGGAGTATAAAAATGCATGCCTAGGAACTGCAGCAATTGTCAGTGTCTAGTGTCAAGAATTTTTCAGGAGGAGTCACACAGGCCAGGGTAGCATTTAATTGCTTCATAGAGGAGTATAAAAATGGATGCCTAGGAACTGCAGCAAAGTCATGGCTCCTCAGACAGCCAAGTGCATTTGAGAGCTTATTGGTACTGGTAGAGTGAGCAATGAAGGGTGGAGTGACTGCAGATTTCTGCATCCGATAAAGAGATGCAGTGCATTTTCCCCCATGGGAGGAAAGGAATACATGGAACTAGACCCTCCTGTCATCAGCCATCTGCTGCCCTGTCCCTTTGGAAGACACACCTCATTATCAGCTCCATCTCCCCCCTTCCTAAAATGCCTATGTCGTAGTCTGTACAGATGCCATGTGGCACACAACATAACATATTGGGGAAACAATATACTCACTTTTGTTGTTCAACTGATATTAACTGTGTGTGTTCACTGCACTTTAAGAATCCATTCTTGGATCAGCTATGTCATTAATGCAAATATTAGTAGGGCTATAACATACTCTATCATTCTTGCCTGTGTTTGAATTTCATGTTGTATTCATTTGGTTGGTGCAGCTTTTTCCACAGAATCCAGAGGTCACAGTTAGTTCTCATCATTTTACTCAGTACAGTTGGGATTTTTAACTGGACAGCAAAAACTTGTTGTTTCTATTTTCCCCTCCTTTTCTAATAGATGTGGTCATTGGTTTAAATATGCTAGAGCTCACAGTTGACAGCTGTGCAGGTTTCTTTTCCAGTCTTCTAGGAATTAGTTTGCCTTTCAGAATTATTACAACGTGCCACTCCTACTGCTCAGTTGTTAGGCACCAAAGCACATTAAAAAAATAGAGATAGAGAAATAGAGGGTGTCAAATAATGCAGTTAAAAAAAAAAGTTCAGAAGAACATTAGCTGCAAAAACGTGTCACTTAATTCTGGTTCAGAAAAGGTCATATTCATACCTGGGCAATAGTGCGTTTAGTGTCGCTACACTGTGCAGGACTTTGTGGACCTACATCACAAGGCAATGTGCCCCTCCCATGCTGTTGTGGGGAAATGCAGTGACACACTGTCAGGCAGTTGTGGTAAATGCAACACTTTGAAAAGTTAGTTTCTTCACAAAGAATCTTGCTACTAAATAGTATTCTGTTTACCTGGATTTTAGAAATACATTTTGGTGTTTGTTTAGTTAGTAGGACTGATTGAAATACTCTCTATCAGAAAGAGTTACTATGGGGAACTGTTCTTTAACTGAAATGGAAAAGGTTTTTTTACTCAGGGACAGTAAATATATACTCAAGGTAGGGGGTGGCAATAAACAAACAACCCAGCAAAGAATTTTTCATTTTTCCCCACATTCTAGAAGTATTTTGTCTTGATACTTTTTATTTGACAGCCACTTAGACATTATTCAAGTCTGACATTATAAAAACTAAAGTTATTCCATAGTAAAAACTATCTTGGGAGGGCAAGTAGGAAAAGATGATATCATCATGTCTTTGAAAGACACAGCTTATAATTCTAAATTAGAATGAAAACACAACAAATTTAAAAAAAAAAAGAGAGTTCTAAGAATGATGATTTTTATCTCCTGACTTATAATTAGCTTTTAAGGCCTCTGCATTTTTTGCTCCATGACTGATCTGCAGAATGGCCTTGTACAAGCCACTTATTCTCTTTATGCCTCAGAGCACATAGAGCTGAGAGATGCTAGCTATAACCATATGTCATTATGCCAGTGCAATGCAGTGTGTCAGCCAGAGTATTATCTTATTCTACCTACACGGAGTACATCCATGCAGATTTTGCTTACCTAGACAAGTCTCCCATTTGCAATTTGTAATAAACGGGGTAAGGAACATTTGCTGTAACTGGTCAAAGTTTAGAGGAATAACCCCTCTCTCCCTCCCCCAAACAGCAATAATCATTTATCCCTTCATGCCTACATCTCCCATGAATCTGACTCTTGGAGCCAGAGTGGTACACATGCTGATAAAGGCAATGGGTAGTTGTTTTCAAATATCTGCTTTTAGCTGCATAGGATGTTGTGATCTCCTGGTCCCAGACAGCAAGAAAATTCAATATGTTTTTATGTAATAGCGGAGAGATGCATTTGAATTGGCAAATACACTCTCAAATGAACAGCCAGTTCCTTGGAGGGCAGTGTGCATGAGCATGTCGGCAGCAGCCTCGCGGGTAGGGGTCTGAGTGGCAAGACCATGTAAATAACATTTTCAGGTGTATTATTTTCAGCTGCCTCCGAGATTGTGAATTTGCTGGAGCTGCAGGCTTAGATGAGCTTTCCCACTTGACTGAAGACTTTTTCTTCTTACTAAAGATCTACATATGTGTTATCAATTACACCACCCTGGAAACACTTCACCTATTAACAGTAGAGCATTAGAGGGTATTACTGTACACAAATACAAAGTCAGAAGGATTATATTAAGCACACATTAGGATACCTGTCATTAACCACAGCATGTTTATTCAGTGTATCTTCCCACAGCTTGCCTTCTTTAAATGCCTTTGCTGAAGTGGCAGGTTTCTGTTCCACAGCTACCTGCTAGAGATGTGAGCAGGAAAAGACTCTTGAAGCTGCACCTCTGTGCCAGTCTTATGCTCCTTGCAGATGCAGAAGGCTTACCTATTAAAATTCAGAGCAGTTGTGTTTGATGATAAAATGATAACAAGTATGAGCTTTTTCTCCTGGGAGCTGAGACACCATCATCTGTGTAAGGGAAAAAACAGTGAACTGAATAGAAAGTTATAGGTGGCCAGAGGAAGGTCACAGAATCCCAGGAACTGGTTTTGCTTCCAACATTTTTTCAGGTCAGCTAACAAGGTGAGGGATCCTTAAAAGACTTGCACGCTCCACAAAATTATCCTATTGCATCCTCAGCACTTTCTTCATTCCATGTACACAGAAAGCTCCCTTTTAAAGTTGCCTTTCCTATTGGAAGCCTTATTTCTTTTATAGTCTTATCCCTTCCAGTCTCAGCTTCAGCTCAGCATCCACTGTTTATCCAGCAGCTGATCCTCTGCAGCTGTATGAACAGCCAACAAAGGTCTTCCTGCTCTCCTTTCTGCCACTGTTTATTACATCTGGAGCTGAAAAATGAGATGACACTTCAAAAGAATCTGGCCTGGATTTCAGATCTTTCAGTATTCAGGGTGTTGTTGGTTTCCTGGTTTCGGATTCAGAATATTTTTAAAAAGTCAGTTGCCAACAGCTCATTTCACATCTGGATCTCAAGTTCCCTCCACCCAAACTCCCAGTATGTTTGTATACTCAGTCCTTAACCATTTTACTCCGAATCAGCTCTTACATGCTGCCACTCACCATGATGACAGTCTCTGGTAGCATTTAACAGTGACTTCTAGTATTTGCCCTTGCTTTGCTCTCACAATTGCTGTTGCCCTTCCCACTGTGGCAACAAGAGGGTGTTGTGTGGGCCAGCTGACCCCCTTTATGCTGGGCTGCTCATGCTCCACTCTGATCCATCTTCTCTTGAGTGATACTGTGTTCATTAAGGATTCAAATCCATTAGCGGGAAGACATAGGGACAAAATGTATCTTCAACTTCTTTCTTTTTGTTAATGCTTATTTCCTTCCCCTCTTCTAATTCTTCAGTTTACTTTAAGCCCTGAAACAAAGCCACTCAGGCTCACTCAGCAAGTGTGACTGATGTTCCCATGGTGAATCCTCTCACCAGTAAAGCTACTAGCATTCATCCTGGTGGGGATGTACGGACCTTCTGCCATTGAGGGAGACAGCCTGGGCTGCCAGGGCTGGATGAGTAAGTAAGAAACTAATTTTTCATGACACTGCACACTGGCAGCTGAAGGCTTCTCTATCTCCTTGAGAAATTTAGTGATTTGTTTATTTCTGCTCCTGTTGGGCAATGAGTACAGAGTGGGGTGGTAAGAAGGCGTAATGAGTCCTCATTCTCTCTCCTCGCTTTGGGCATGGCAGTCTACACCATCCCAATGAGTAGAGCACCCTCCATCTAGTTTTTTCCAAGATCTATGCTCTTCTGCTGTGGAAGGTCTCTGCTACTCTCAGCTCACTGTGAACTCCAGATCCAAGATGCTATCAGTCTGTGCCTGGAGAACGTAAGGTCACTATCAAAAGGCTTTGATCAGTGCTTAATGAACCGCAAATCTAAAGTCTCAGAAATAAAAGATTTTCCTCACATGCTGTGTTTTGCAGTTCCTAACATAAACATGAAAGTCTTCAAGAAATGCATCCGGGGAGGAATGAGAATGACTGCAGTGGTCACAAGACCATTCCTACAGATCCATTACATATGCATTTTTTTTAAAAAAATCTCTTCTCGTGCCAGGATGTGAGACTAACATGCGTTTCCTTCTTTAAATATGATGTGTTACCACAGTGCTTCTAAGTGAAATCCTAGGTCTT
>NW_010396946.1:29286-33882 GCF_000710305.1 Buceros rhinoceros silvestris | reverse complement strand
GATATTATCATCCTGATCAAAACACGAAGGTGCCACACCATCTTCCACATCTCTTTATGCAATGTTATTTTCATTCACTAGTTTTACATGAAAGCTGGTGTGGCCAGAAACCTTGCTTCACTTGTTAGTCAGCGCCTACCAGTAACTGGTGACTGGGAATAATGACAGTTTTCCCTCAGGAATGTAGAAGCCAACTGACTCAAATCTGTGTAGTTGTTGGAATTGCACCACAACAGCAGTCAGTAAAGATATATCAGAGAAATCATAGCCATCACAAGTAGGCACATGCCAGAAGCTCTACCAGAGCACCTGACACTGTCGCAATCAAAAGCTCTTGGAAATTCTTATATTTGATGACAGTTCAAATGTCCTAATGATGCCAGTTTTGTGCTAGAGTTTACTAACATTTTTTGCATATCATCATGAAAAGCAACAACCATTCCTCCAGTTTATACCCTTAAGATATTCTCCACTCCTACTATCCATAGATTCTTCAACAGCTAGGAGTCAATGACACTTTTTTTTCTGCTCTGAAGGCTTGCATCCCTGGTTTTCATTCATGTAACTCCTCTCTACAGGTTGCCCTGTTCCCTCAGATGTTTCCAACATACATACTATTTCACTTATTCCATCCCCTCCCTTGTAAATCAGGATCATTTTTTGAAGCCTGCCTCTCTTGTATGGTCTTATGCTAACATAAAAGCTGACAATGAAAACTGCATGACTTTTTGGGGTTTACAGCAAGCTTTGTCACTTCACCCTGCCCTCACAAACAAACAAACAATGCAAGGAAGCCTTCATTTGTGCCTTCTAAACCAAGGTTCAGTATTGTTGTGCATACAATAAATCACTATCTATTCAGTGAAGCCATGAAAAAAAGAGCAAGACAGAAGAGTTGAAAGGAATAAAATATGCATTTAAAACCAGGGAAACAATGAAAAAGGCCGACTGAGTGAATAGTTAGGACTAGTTAGTACAGAGCCTAATTCATGTTTGTATTCAACATCTATTTCATATATTCTTCAGAAAAAAAAGTATTAGTTTCTAATGGTCTAACAAACAGCCAGAGTTATGTTCGCAAGGTCTTTTGCTTTGCAAACTTAGTAATGTTAGCAATGTTCTCTACTCTTTGTGACAATGCAATTTAAAACCTGAGAAACATCAGATTTTTGCACACTACTGAATCACTTCAGAGGCAGAAGGACAATACATCTCACATCTGAACAAAGTTGATAGCTAGAACAGACTGAACATGCTGTAACATCCACAAGAGTAGGCTATTTTTATTACAGTAAATGTATGGGACCTATTGTTTCTGTTTTTTTTTTTATTTTATTTTATTAAAGGCAGGTTCCCTGTAGAAGAATTCCTATTTTCTTTTGATGCCCAACTAATCTGTAAGTGAAATTTAGAGGCCACAACATATGAGGGAAGATGGGACACTAGTCCTGCTCCCAGACTGTGCTTACAGAGAAGGAAGAAGAGAAGATGGAGAAACATGAAACTCACTGATTATATCTGTTTTCTTTCTCATATTTTATATGCTTATTCAGGGACAATCATAGCAGACAATTCTGGAGATGGATACATTTTAAAAATTATTAACATAAGGTGCAATGAGGCGGCAATCACAGAGCTGTAGAACATAATCACACAAAACAAGGAAAACGTAAATCTAAAGTAAATTATTATGCAATCAGTGAAGATGGAGAAGATTGAAATTATGAATGGGACAAAGCGTGAAAGAACACGGATTACTAAAGCATTAATGTGCAATAAACCAGTAGTTAATTACTAATCCATTAAAATAAAAGTTGAATTTATCCGACTGTCATTCTGGTTTTGGGTGTAAATTGAGTAACAATAGCAATGGCTGCTTTAAGAAAAACCAAATGATGCCAAAACAACAACAAAAAAACACAAATCAAACACCCAAACCTCTCAGAACTCCAAACAAAAATAATCCCAAAGCCAAAGAATTCCAGCACCAACACAAAAAACCCAACCAAATCCAAACTCCCACCTACAAATGAACAAAAAACCTCCAAAATTATTTTAGTGTGATCCTGTAAAACAGAGTAAAATTCTGTAGTTAGAAAGAGAGTTCTTACTTTTGATTACAGTTTCTTTTCTGTTTTATAAAGTTCATAGAAGACACTCAAAATCTCTGGGGAGGAGGGAAAAAGAAAGAAACAAGTGTCCTCATGATCATAGACTTCTGGATATAGTCAAAAGATCTGGTAGTTCAGACAGAGAAGAGTTTGGAGGTGTTTTATTTGCTCCTGGAGATAGTCTGGATTGTTCAGAAGCAGAAATTTAGTACTGGCCCTGAGAGAGACACAGCTGATTTTCCATTATCTACTACTACTGGGCAGCAGAGACCTGAGGAAATAAAAGAGTTCAGATCTGCCAAATCTCAGGCAAGTTAACCTCAACCTGAGCACCAGAATTGCAAGCTCCCGAAAAAGATCAATAACGCCGTGGCCTCACCTAACCCCACACCTCTGTTTTCTCACTCAAGTGAAAAGGGCAGTAATGAAACAACACTTCTTTACCATGCAGGGCGAGGAGTGGAGGGTGAGGCTTGGCTACAGGATAGGAAGGGAGACCTGTACTATGAAACTGTAAAGCCAGACACAGTGAGCACAGGACGCAGCATGACTAGCTTTGTTTTCCTTTTAAGAAGGAACCAAATTCTTTTGTAAAAAACATTTGCATCACCCAGCAGTAAAAAACTCCCAGAAAGCCTTGACATATCACCAATGTTGCCCTTATTCCCTTAAACAATAGGGCACACTGCAGACCCTTAGATGAAAACAGAACAGATTTGGAGAAAGGCACATGGACCAGCATCTTGTTCCACGGCAGTGGTCAGACTCTCAGATCTCAGCCAAACCACGTATATCCAGCCTTTCAGATCTTACTCAGCCAGAAGACTTCCTTCTTCTAGACATCTAGTACCAGCAAAGAGAAATCTCCTCTGGTCTTAAACAGAAACTCTAAAAGAATTGTATGTCACCAAACTTCATTGCAGAAAGGAAAAAAAGATGAAAAAGGGAAGGAAAACTCCCACCATGGGTTGCCACCACGGAGACACTGTAGGTCCCACTCCTGGCCAAACATTGAGTTATGAGAGCGGGGGAGTCAGTTAACTCACATCAGCTGACCCAACCACACCGACAGTCCAGTAAGCACATGCCACTTAGTCCTGGCACTGCTCACAGAGTCTGTGTTAACTCTTTCCTTGTCAGCTTATGGTAGGAAAATATTTCTTACATGGACTTTTCAGCATGTAATTCAATTATTTTTTGAGAGCTTTATTCAATTAGAGATACTACATTCAGTAAAATATTGTGGAAGGAGTACTTTAAATTCCAGTTTCTCTACTATTTGAGGTTCGTCTTAGCCTAGGCTGAACAGTCGCCTACATTTGCATTAAATGTAACTGGCAGTTATGTTTGGAGTGTCTTGTGGATCTCTGCACAGATTACAGAACCAACCCTTCATTTACCCGATTATACAGACAGATGCTGTCAGTCATTCAGAAAGTTTTTGTTGATTCATAATTAGATGTATTAACGCACATGACGAAGCATACGCATACAGCAAAAGGTACTGAGTCAACTGACGAATGTCCAGGCAGCACAGAAGACACAGAGAGCTCTGCTCCCTAAATAGACAGCTCTGTCACAAGTCTGATGTTCCAGCTCCCAGCCCATAAGAACATCAATTGTTAAACACCAGCTTTACAAGTTTAGAAAGGAGAATTATAAGTATGAGGCAGTAAAGGGACACTAATATAACTGAGATCCTAAAGGCACACAAGATTAATTTTACTCTGGTCTGCAACACAAAGTCCCTGTAAATTGCAGTTTGCACAGGTGAAAACCATCTTGCATCGTGGCAGAGCTGTTTGAACTGGTGGGCACGGACGCCAGGTTCACACATGCACCAGTGTGCACAGGTGTAGCAGAACCACTCCATGAGTCCTGCAGGCTGATGTCTGCAAAAGGTAGGTCTAATACTGAGTTTTGTTAGCTCTGGGCAAGAGCTGTATATCTGAATGATAGCAACCGAAAGGGTGAAGATCAGCTGAAGATGCAGTAGCAGTAACAAAACATTTGTTCTGTGTGTTCTGGACTCTCTTTTGCACCATCATCCCATAGGGGCTCTGGACAGTTGTGCCACCCCAGTGCCCAGTCTTCAAGACATGTCCTGAAGAACTGACCCAAGACTAGCTCCCCATCAGGATTAGTTCTGTATGACTCAGTAATATAACAGCAACCACTTTCATATCTATATTTCAATTTAAACCATTATTATTAAAGGTATGAGATTAGTGATAAAAGAACAGAGAGGTTTAATTTAATTATGACTACAAGTTTAGCCAGTTTTACCTAAATCTATATAGTCAACATGGTTTTTGTCACCCACTTGTGGGTTAGGAATCACTTGCTTTACATGTCCTACACTGATAATGCGCATGGTGCTTCTGCTGATGTCAGTAAGAATCTCAATGGAGGACAAAAATTTATGCAACGAAAGTCTACACATCAGACCTTTGCCTCTAGCAGAAAGAGTTTACATCTATTCCTG
>NW_010396946.1:13418-29154 GCF_000710305.1 Buceros rhinoceros silvestris | reverse complement strand
TGCATCCACCTCACAAGGGGCAAACAGTAACTGTTCAACAGGAAACTGTTCCAGGCTAAGCGTTTAAGATGGGTACAGAAGAGACTTTGACTTTCTACCACCTTCCGGTGTACTCAGCTTTATTTCTCTCATGTTTTTTTTTTAAAAAGACATATGACAACATAAAATATTCCACAGTAAGTATCACAGCCAAATATATAACCAGTCCTACTGGAAGGACATCAAGTAAAACAACCAATACAAACAATTTTATGAGACCTATTAGCCTTCCATCTTCTACAGCTGAGTAGTTTCTAATTAAAGTTATATATTTTAGTAAAGTTTGTTTGTTTTAAAAAAAGAGCACATGACCTGCCCCCCCCCACGTTCTCCAAAAAAACACAGACCTCTGTAATTGACCCCTACCTTCAAGATTGTGGTAACTAAAGTATTCCAACTCCCTGCCTCATACTACAGGGCTCTGAAGAGCAAATGAGCTGTGTCACCTCTCTCACGTGTAGGGCAAACTTACAGCATCCCGTTAACTGGTAAGATATTCTCCCACCATAACGTCATTATGCAAAGCTCTTGCAGTCAAGCCAGTCTGTTTTACCTCAACAAACCGTAGCTGTAGCTCAGCCCCACTGATATAACCCTTCTTGTTTGTATTCTTTGTGTGGCTCTTGTTTATACAATGTAAATATAAATTTTATAGTCAATGAGTACAGCCATTTTTTGAGAAGGGATTGACTCACTTTCAGATAGCAGCAGAAACGTGAAATGAGCATAGAGGCTGAAGAATTGAAATTACCTATCAAAGCATACATTGGAAAGGTTTCCTCAAAGTTATAAAGCCAAGCACTTTAAAAGTTAAAAAATATGAAAATTAAATTTGCTTATGCAACATTTTTGGGGTCCTCTTGTGGTTATATGGTATGTCTTAATTACATGATCACATGTCTTTGTTTCTCCTGGACTCCTGCCCCTTTCACTGCAGAAAACAGATAACGTTCACCTAACACCAAGCTATTCAGGCTTTTGTTTTTTCTGTACTACTCAATATCTGGCCCATGGCTTACACACAGGATAATAGCATAACCCTTTGGTAAGGACAGAATTATTTTCTCCTGGGCTGTTCTGTCTTGCTTATTAAACTGGCAACCAGTTGTCCCACTGGCAAAGAGGATTTTAATTTTACAACACACTCTTAGAATGAGAATAAATGAGCCAGACTGCAGATGCAAATGTGGGACAAGAATCGGTAAAGTACAAAATACCACATACTTGGTGTCTGCTTCAAGATGTGTATATTCTGAGTTTTTTCATTCCTTTCTCTTGATGACTGTTTCCACAGAAAGCCCAGACATCCATTTAATTCAATCTAGCCAAATGTTACTATTGCATCACTTATTTTGCAAACAGAAAGCAAGGATAAATGCATATTCAGATAAACTAGTGCAAAGTCCTATGTGGACATCACCACGGTGGTAAAGAGCCCTTCAATATTTGTATTACTTTTGCAACAGCCAATATAATGTTCTTTGGCATTTACACATCAGCTTTTATTTCAGAGCACTATAAGGTAAGTTCAAATTGCTGTAAGGATTTCCATAAACAATACACATTTTAAAAAAATTATTGCATAATTGAAGAAGATTTATGTGACTCTGTGTATGCCCTGCGAGACTGTTTGCTTTCAGAAGTCTCCACTTAGATCAGTTACTAGGTTCCTACAAAGTACTCCAAGCTGTTCCACGTCTGGTTTTGATCACTACTGCTTTACTCAAATCTACCCAAACCTGTAGTTTCTTTATTCTCTTCTTAAAACCAGTTTTTGATATGAGACTGTTGCAAGTATATCAATCACAGTGTTGATGTTCCAAACGCTTTTAGAGTAGATGTCATTGGAAGCTCCAGTCTTGTAGGATCAGAAGCTCAGGCTGACATTGCATTTTACACCTGCGGAATAGTACACTTCAGTTCAGCCAAACTGTTTAAGACTTGTGTGTGACATAGCCCTTGATAAACAGCTGGCTGCCAGAAACAGTGCAGTGAAAATTGGAACACTGTCTGAACACAAAAACTGATAGTAAGGCAGGAGATTGCAGAAGTTTCTGGAGATATTTTTGAAATTACTATTTTCATATCCTCAGTGAACTGGCTCACCTCCTTATCGCTGAACGTGAAGACTGGCTTTAGCCATCAGTGTTTCATGTGATTTGATATTGATTCAAAATCACTGGCCTAGAGCTTTTCCTTAAAAATCATTTAAGCACCGTAACTATGTTTTCATCTCTGCCTTCAACCTTGGTTCTTCTCAGACCAACAGTAACAGCTTTCAGGAGAATGTCCTTTGGGTAATGGGGAAAAGAGGAAATATCTTCTGTTACTAGGGATAGAATCACAGAATCATAAAATTATTTAAGTTGGAAAAGACCTTTAAGATCATCCAGTCCAACTGTTAGCCCAGCACTGCCAGGTCACCACTAAATCACCACATCAACGTGTCTTTTAAATATGTCCAGGGATGGTGACTCCACCACTTCCCCGGGCAGCCTATTCCAATGCTTGACAACATTTTCTGCAAAGAAATTTCTCCTAATATCCAGCCTAAACCTCCCCTGGCCCAGCTTAAGGCTGTTTCCTCTTGTCCTATCACCTGGGAGAAGAGACTGACTCCCACCTCACTACGACCTCCTTTCAGGTCATTGTAGAGAGCGATAAGGTCTCCTCTCAGCCTCCTCTTCTCCAGACTAAACAGCCTCAGTTCCCTCAGCTGCCCCTCATAGGACTTGTGCTCCAGACCCTTCACCAGCTTTGTTGCTCTTCTTTGGACACACTCCAGCACCCCAATGGCCTTCTTGAAATGAGGCGCCCCAAATTGAACGCTGTTCAATTGTTGAGGTGTGGCCTCACCAGTGTTGAGTACAGAGGTACAGTCATTTCCCTCCTCCTGCTGGCCACACTATTGCTGATACAAGCCAGGATGCCGTTGGACTTCTTGGCCACCTGGGCACACTGCTGGCTCATATTCAGCTGGCTATTGACCCCAGGTCCTTTTCTGCCTCCAGGTGCTTTTCCACCAGGCAAGTTTCCAGCCACTTTCCCCCAAGCTTGCAGCACTGCAGGGGGCTGTTGTGGCTCAAGTGCAGGGCCCTGCTCTTGGCCTTGTTGAACATCATACCATTGATATAGTTTCAAAGTTAATGATAAATGAAGCAGCTTATCCGATACTTTGGAACCAAAAGATGCTTTGTCTTTTTGTTGCATGCTTATCCAGACACCATCTTGATTTTTATACATTTTATTTATTTATTTTAAAATGAAGTAACTGAGCTATGAGAAAAAGTATAATGCATAAGCATATTATTAAAACAGAAGAAATGGTGGGTAAATGAAACACAAGACTAAGGGGTCAGGAGGCAAAACTTCTGTCTTGCTATTTCCTACCCAGCTATGGGCATATCTTCCCTGATGTTTCCTTCCACGTCTCTTGTTTGTCCTGGTCCCTGAGTCTGAACGTATATTTCAAAGTCAACTGATGCTGGACTGTGATGCAGTTGAGAATATTTTGGATCCAGCACTTGGAGAGTAAGCTGCATTTAGGCAAGGTATAATCGGGCATAACTCCATGTAAGCCCACAGTACTTACAGGTGAGCTTAACTTGGCCAGTTATCTTTAATTTAATGAGTTACAGGCATAAAATGTGAAGTCATGTAATTTCCAATGCCCTGGTTTATTAACAAAGGCAAGTAAGCGAAAGTCCACTAAATGTCCTAACAGCTTACTGTTTTAAATATCAAATGGCAACACACGCGTCCATTACGGATTACACATTTGTGTTCAAGTGGACACATGGTAGTAAGACAAAGCTTATCAGTATGTTTTTAAGAAAACCATTTAAAGCTGCCAGACTCCGGGAGATAAAAGAGCAAAGAAAATCCACTGCCTTTCAGCACAAATTTTTATACAATTAATTTGATCTAGAAACAGAGTATTTACAGGATAATTTGCAATACATAAACTGTTAGGCATAATATGGCACTCTTTAAGTCATTAAACACAATCCACCTTCATTACAGTCACAGCTGGGATCCAGGGATTTATTTTTTTGTGAGTGTGAGCAGGAAAAAGGTTATTGTCAGGAAGATGACTTCTGTAAAATTCAATCAAGTCTAATACCAAGTATAAGTGATCAAAATTATGTTGTATCAACAGAACTCACAAAATACTTCTCAACAAAACTCTGACATAAACTAAGCTTATTAATGCAGCCAGGAATTCACCTTAAAAGTGTAGCAGTAGGAGCACAAAGCAGTTCATGTGTTCACAGTAAAATAGCAATTAGATTTCATCAGGACTGATACAATGGTATTTTCCTTTATTCAAAATAAACTGTTAGTTAAGGGACTATATCATTGTTTCACATGCTCTCTGGTTTTAATAAGCATACAGACTTGAAAAAGCCTAGTAGTGGCAGCTTTTTAGCATGTATTAATCAGCCCGAGTAGTAATTTCTCAACTGAAGTCTAGGGCTACATGCAGATTTAACTGTTTCATGGCACATTCAAAAGATTCAGATTCAGTTCTTCTTCTTCTCATTTATACATCCATAAAAGTAAAAAACGTTTCCTAGGGATCTTAGACACAATTAGGTATAAATTATCTTCTCTCTTGTGAAATCCATGCTAATTTCTACCAACAGAAAATCTTTAATTTTGAAGAGATGTATGGGCCTATGGGCAAGTCCATTTGCATGTGCAGTTTCCAAGAGAGCTCTCCCAAACTGGATAATTACAATCTATTCATATCATGTTCTGTTTGTGTCCACAATCTAAAGACTAAATTCAATGTCTTTATGACACAGTTGTTTGTACAAACAACAGAAACATCTCCAGTGTCAGCACATATCTAGAAGACAGTAGGCCTGAGTATTATTCATGTGGATGGCAAGAAGAAACAAGATTAGTGTTGCCAACCACCGGAAACCCTCAGAAAAACACGTCAAGTCAGCCTCGTGTAAGTACTCAGGAGAATTTCACTCTGAAGTGTAAATGTGTAATGAGAAGCAGAATTTTCTTTTCCTGATAGATGTGAAGATGAACTCACCGTTGTCTTACCTTCTGATTTGGAGCAAATATGATCTAGGGAACCTAGAGCAAACAACTCAGGCTCAAAAATCATTATTAAATGAAACATTATTTGCAAAAAGGGAGAACTGACACCTGCCAGCAATTTTGATGAAGTAAAGAGGAAGAAATAACTTATTTCCCAGCATACAAGTGAAATACAATTCTTAGCTCCTGGAGTCTAAGAAACAACAGAAGTATTTTGATATCTCCTTTGTTTCTTTTTAATTTTAATTGTAGTATATATTGTACTTTGAAAACACTTTTTCTTTCCACATCATGATTATGGCAAGTCAGTTTTAAAAAAGTTTTTGTATCCTAGCTTATGGAGTTATTCATGTCTGTAAGATATTCATCTGGTGCATAAAAAATTAATAGAATGACACAGATTTTTTTTAAGAGTTCCTTGTAAATTAAAATCACAGAAATACAGTACTAGAAGGGATCTCAAGGGAACAGTTATTCAAACTCTCTGTATGAAGGAAGAATCAAGAATATTTAAATAATCTCTAACATATTCAAATTGTTCTTAAAATTGCTGGTTAAGGAGTTTACCGGAATGTTGCTATGTAAACCACTGCAATTTCTGATCACCCAGAATTCCAAAGTTAAGCAAATTTATTTTTGCCATCATCACAGGCCATTGAGTATAATTTTTCTCGTCTTAAAAATATCTGGGTAATATTTGAAAGACCCGTATTTCCTGTCAGTCTTCTACTTTGTGATAATTAAGCAGTGTTTATTCAAACTTTCCTCATATGCTATGCTTCCTAAACCTCTTATCGTTGTTGCTGCTCCCGTTACAGATTTTTCTAAATGTATACATCTTTGGTAGAGCGTGGTGTCCTGAATTATATACCAGCTAAAGCCTCAGCCGTGCTTATCAGAACAATACAGACACCTCTTATTTCTAACGTGACACTTCTGCCAGTATACCACAAAACAGGAGCCGTCTTTCTTCGTAACACCATTGCATTCGTTGCTTATAACTTAGACCATAATTCTTTATAAGTCCTATCAAGTATTCTGAACTTTGTAACTGCTCTGGTTTTGGCTGCGTCTGTTGATTTTAACCTTGTTGGCACCAAGCCATTTTTCCAATTTATCAAGATGAGTTTGAATTACAATTCTGTCTCTCAAAGTGCTTGCAGCCAAACCCTTGTGTTTTTGTGTCATGCACAAGTGATGTAACTATAGTCTAAATTCTGTTGTCCAAGACACTAGTGAAAATAATAAACGAGCTGAGTGCAGAACAAGTCCCTGTAAGGATCCGCTTGAAACTCCCTAGTATTTGAGAGAATTGTTTAACAAGTTGTGCATTCCCATTATAGCCATCATATCAGGACTACACTTCCAATACCCTTTGAGAAAGCAATGGTAGAAAATACAAGATCCTTTATGACAGGTATTATACCTCATCTACCACTTTCTTCTGAATCACCTGCCACAGTCTGACAAAGAAGAGAATTGGATAGGTTTGCTATCAACTCTTCCCCATGAATGTATCCAACCATATTTTAATCAAATTACTGTCTTCCATAAGGAGAACAGTTATGTGCGGAAATTGAAGGATATATAATTAGTCATATCTTATTTTTTCCATATTTTATTTTTGAAAGGGAGTTTCTATGTTCAGTCTTTATCAGTCTTCTATCACTCTGCAAAATTATTCAGAGATTATTTTAGTTAGTTTCCTTAAGTACTCTAGAACGAACATCCTCTGTCAGCTTGAATCTTGCTTAAATATTCTTTAAAATGCTTGCTCTCTCTTCTGCTTCTCATGTTAAAATGATTTTGTTAAAAATCTGATCAGAATAGACCTCAGAGTTGATGGAAAAAGTGGCATTGAAAGTTTTTATCTGCCTGTGTCATTAGCTATTTGCTTTCCTGTTCTGTCAAAAATGTATCTTTCCTTTCTCTTGAAGTTCTCTTTTTTACCTTTTTAAGCCACTTGTTTTTTAGCTTTTAGATCTTTTAAAATTTACATTCATGCTAATGAGTTAATAACAAAGGCAGTTCTTCATAAATTCATAAATATCATTTGCTATCTGCTGGATGCTTTGGAGAATGTCTCTTACTGCTAATCTTACTTTCGTCTTGTCTAGCTTTGAACACTTCCTCCTTCTACATTTATATCAAGGCGTTTTCTAAGATCTCAGTTTCTGGCAATGTGCTTTAACAGGCTAAATCGAAGAAGCCTTGCTAATACTCACACTGTTCTCCGCTCTCAGCTCTGCATCATGCAGTTGCAGCACTGTAAGCACTGGTGGCTTTGCACACACTGTGTGTAATACCTAGCATTTATCTTGAAGCCATATACTCTGCAAACTACTGAATATGAGAGCATCCTTTTGTCTTCAGTTTTAACACGTCTTGACCTCTCTGGTTTTGTAGAAAAACAGAGTGTAAATAAATATCAAATGGCAAATTGTTCAATACTTACATATATTTACATTAATTGCTTGTGTGAAGGGATGTAGGAACTTGGGAAAAAAATTACTCTTCAATTGCTACTGCAGTGACAGAACACCGCTTATCTGGGGATGAGAGATAGTTAAAAGAAAGGAAAACTAGAAGTCAGGATGACAGACAAAACAAAAAATTGTAGATGGTTCTTGCTTTTCAATGCAGTAAGAGTGCAACAGAAATTTAAAAAAAGTACTAGCTTTAAGTCCAGTTATTTATTTACTAGTAGTAAAAATAGTTTCAGCTAACACATCTGCCCAAGAGTGCCTTGATATGTTTTTGGTCTAGAACCATATTTTTGTCCTCTATTTAAAAACAGTCTTGTCCTTCATGCCCCTTCCCTCCCCACCTTGGACCATCCTAAGTGATTGAACATGGAGGGGAAAAAGGGAGGAAAAATTGTCATGCAGCATTGCAAAGAATCTCTTTTTTAACAGCAAACTAGAAACTTCATTAAGAACTGGAGGAACAGGATTTCTGGTACCATTCCCACCTGCAAAGATTCCCATGGAAATTTCTGGGCTTTTAGTTAATGGAAAATTATTTTCATTCCTCGCACTTTTTCTTCTGGAAGTATACCCTTGATTACTGAAAGTTTAGTCTGAATGTTGAAGTATTTCTAAGTGTTACAATGTCCCTTCATTTAAAACCAGCTCAAGTCCCCGAATTTCTTTGCCCAATGAGTAGAGTACGAGGGTGCATAAGTGGACTGTTTTGTACAAACTGATTTCTAGAAAGTGGAGGGGAAGGAAGAGGAAAGGTAGGGATGCTGAGGATGGACTGACAGTCTGTGTTGTGCAGACTAAAAAGAAAGAAAACTGCCCCCTTCTTCCTCTCAAAAATAACCCCAAACTGAAAATAAGACCAGAGACAAAGAAACACTGACAGAAGTGTTTACTAGCAGTTTTTTAGTACTTTTTCCAAAAATTATCTGTTCACTTTTAACATATCTGTTTCAACAGTCTCTTCTTACACAGTAAACAACATATGTTTAAGTTTAGGCCCATATGTAAGAACTAGTGATATCAATGAGCTTATGTTTTTTGTGGAATTGTAGTCATACTACATACACAATGCTTTTTTTTCTAGAGGTTTTTAATTAGGGACTTGTTTTCAAAGGAACCAGAAACTGTCAGCATTTGGCATTAACTGTTACCATTTTCCACAACCATAAATATACAATTTAAAGGTCTAACCCCTCAACTATTCAGATGGTAGTTCCAGTCATGTAATAGCCTGTTGTCCCAGCCCCAATCAAGACTGTGTAAGCATAAAGTGTATCCCGCCACATATTCCCTGAAGGTATGAATGGCATGTCTCAGCTTCCAGCTCTGAGCTGTGTGATAGGCTATAAAACACAAGTTCCACAAAACAGAAGTGGCTGTATTTCAGAGAAAAAAAAAGGAAAAAAAGTAATTTTGTAAGGAAAGCTTGGGTCTTGGGAGTACTGAAAGGGATATCAATGTTAGGAATTATTTCAAGGGCTAAAGTCATAGTATCACAGATACTGTAAACACTGCAGACTTTATAAATGATCACAACTTCAAAAACCTCTAAATATTTAATGACCTAAATTGCATAATCTGGACAACATTTGCCGTAAACCAAATAAATAACTAAACTGCACATTAATTCAGAGAGCTGAGTGTGATAATAAAACTGCTCTTAAGAATGGCAGTCGTCTGAATGACTGCTTTTAACATTTTAATAAGCACCATTAACTTCATATGAATGTTTTATAAACATTTACTTTGCAGAACTTCTCTACTATCAATAGGATCAATTTCACCACTTGTTCTTATAGAGTTTCCTCCCTTAAATAGTGAACTGAAAGTAGGGAGTGTAGCCCAGATTTCACTGCAAACCTTCATATTATATGAAAGATTATACAACTTCTCCCATTCCTGGGATCTACTTCCAACACATGCCTAAGATGGCCACTTATTTTCAAGGAACCTCGCTTTGCTTTGGATATTTTCCTTCTTTGTCTGTTGCACATCAGGCAAAACCTTCCTTCTTCCCTTATTTAATGGAATAAACCTATTAGCAGTCAATCATTAACTCCTAGGAGCTCAATTCAGTAAAGGAAAAATTAGCACCACAGTTGCCTGCTGTGAGATCTCCTGATGGCTCTGCAGCAAAGAGTCTGATCAAAATAGCTTATGGGAATTAATAAAAGGAATACATTGCAGTTACATGCCACTTTCTTACTTTAGAACCTTCAAGTGTTAATTAATGGAACTTCACAACACCCATGTGAAACAGGTAAAGACTATGAACACTTTTTGAAAGGATAACTGAAGTGAAGTATGCTGAGTTGAAAAGTGCTTCCAAGGGAAAACAGTAAATTGTCACCAGATGCCAGCTTAAAGTCTCAGGAAATCATTTGGTCTGTCTATGCCGTTTCTCACACTGCAGTTAAAGGTTTTAACAATGTACAATTCTCTTTTTTCCTTCTTGATGAACCTGAGTTCTTTACTACTCTTTCCTATGACCCTCTCCCTGTCCATATCTGCCTCTGGGTGGGTGCACTGTCAGTGATGAGCAGAAGAAAGTCACTGAGTATGCTCAGCATAGAAGTCTGTAAAACATATATCCAGCATTTCCAGATGAGTGTTATGGAAACAGAAAATTTCAAGGAAGACTGAGTGCTTTGTCTGCTGGATTGGAAATAATACAACTAAGTTTACTGTCACTGAAGTCTAATTAAGTCATTGCACTTACTTGTTCTTTACAGTGTAATCTGTTGCTGCTGGGAAACCGTTTTATGTGCTAATCAAAATTAAGCCAGGACCTCATTTTTGCTAGTACTGAGGACACGATCCTTTAGAAGATTTAAGAAATACTGGCAAAAGTCTTACTGTAGAGAAACTACTGTCAGATTAAAGTTACTTTTGTCAGTATTGCTCATTTTGCTCACAAACCCTTGTATCAATTACACTGTCAAACCCACTTTTTTAAGTCTGGTTTCCAAGGAAAAAATAATGCAATCATGCTACCAGCCTTTCTGTCAGTCCTGACCCTAATGATCTTGAACTTGCCAGCCAGTTTCAACTGCATCTGACAATGCCTTCTGGACGGATGTCTCAAAAATCTTCCTCTCCTAGGAGTTTAATGAAAATCAGGAGTTGGTAGAGGAGAGAAAATGACTGTATGAATCCTTTCTCTGAAGAAAAGACACGGAGAAAGGAGGCTTTCTTCATTCAGCTGGCAGCAGCTAGCTGGGTAGTCTGCACATGTGTGTGGACTGCCTGATCAACAGAGCTTGCCAGTCAGCACAAATGTATGTACTCTGGACTTGTCACAGCAAAATGCCGAAGTGTATGTAGAGGGAGGACAGGGAGAGGATGGGAAGAGTTGGAGAATTGCAGGGAGCAAAGAATAATGTGTGGAATTGCAGGGGGTGATTTTAGAAAGAGGAGATGGGGGGTATAGATAGAGATTCAGGAAATAAGGGTGTGGAAATCGTAAGCATTTTAGGGAGAGAAGGAGGAAATGGGGTACTAGGTTTATGGGGGAGACCTGCAGATATCGTAGACAGAGCAGTCATGGGCGGACTTACTGAGTAAAGATCTCGGTTAATTAATCCTGCTGTAGTAATTTATTAAACTACATGTAGCTTCTGCACTAGAAAGGTTGGCAGCTCTATGCCTGGATAGCATTTTATGTAGGGCAGGCTTTACACAGGAGAAGCTTTGAAATACGAGAAGGGCATTAAAGGACCTTGTTTTTTTCCTTTTTTCATGGTGGGCAAATGAGTAAGTTCAGCTAAGGGGACTGATTTAGTGATTGATCTAAATGTCAAGTTTGAAATCACTGCTGTAGACACCTTGAAACTACAAGGTCATCAGAGCCCTTCATGGTTCCAAGGAAGAAAAATTAAGTGCAATGCAGGTGCCACATCTGGTCCTTTGACTGAGACCTTTAAAAATGAAGGTCTGTTTGTTCTGCATGGATTTGAGAGAATCCGAGTTACCTGCTCACGTTTTCACACCCTCTAGTGTTCTGTAGCAACCTGCACAACACAGATTTGTGTATTTACCTACATCCAGCTGATAAAATATATTACAGGTAGATAAAATATATACAGACACATATGACAGATAGATTTGTAGCATATATTACAAGATGAATGAACACATGCTTTGCACTGAAAGACAAGAAACACTGTTAGTCAGTGCTAAATGTTAGTTCTCTGCACTGTGTGAATAGATTTTTACTGACAGTTCTCCCTTGCCCTGATACACATGAGATTGTTTCCTTCTCTTGCTTCTTTACTAGTACCCAGAGTAACAGTATAATGTTCAAATCAAATATCAGAATAAATTAACCTATGACAAGGTTTGTGCCACAACAGCCATCATAGATATTCAGCTGAAGCTAACATGATAACATGGAGATGCATCTGGAGTTCTCCAAACCTATGCATTTATGTTTTCATGAACTGCTGTGTTCGGAGAGAATACCTGGCCTGAAAACACCCAAACAACATTTATTCATCAGCTCTGATCTTTGAAAGGTCATGGAGAACAGAGGAAGTGCCCAAGTACTGGGGGAAAGCCGATGTTACTTCAGTGTTCAAAAAGGATAAGAAGGACGACCCAGGAAACTACAGGCCAGTCAGCCTCAGCTCCATCCCTGGAGAAGTGATGTAACAACTCATTTTGGATGTCATCTCTAAACGTGGAGGAAAGGAAGCTTACTGAAAGTGATCAGCATAGATTCACCAAGGGGAAATCATATCTGACTAACCTTCTATGATGGCATGACAGGCTGGGTAGATGAAGGAAGAGCAGTGGTTGTTATCTACCTTTACTTCAACATGGCTTTTGAGACTGTTTCCCGTAACATACTTGCAGGGAAACATAGGAAGTGTGGGTTAGATGAATGAACAGTGAGATAGATTTAGAACTGGCTGAATGATGGAGCTCAGTGGCGCAGGGTGTAGTTGAAGGCCTGTAGCTTGTGGTGTTCCCCAGGGGTCAGTACTGGGTCCAGTCTAGTTCAATTCATCAATGACCTGGAAGAAGAGATAGAGTGCACCCTCAGCAAGTTTGCTGACGACACAAAACAGGAGGAAGTGGCTGATACGCTGAAAGGCTGTGCTGCCATTCACCAAGACCTGGGCAGGCTGGAGAGTTGAGTGGAGAACTGAATGAAAATCTAATAAGGGCAAGTGTAAGTTCCTTCACCTAGGGAGGAATAACCCCATGCACCAGTACAGGTTAGGGGTTGACCTGCTGGAAAGCAGCTCTACAGAGAAGAACCTGAGAGTTCTGGTGGATAATGGGTTCACCATGAGCTGACAATGTGCCCTGGTGGCCAAGAGGGCCGGTGGTATACTGGGGTGCATTAAGAAGAGTGTGACCAGCAGATCAAGGGAGGTTCTTCTCCCCCTCTACCCTAGTGAGGTCCCATCTGGAGTACTGTGTCCAGTTCTGGGCTTCCCGGTTCAAGAGAGACAAGAAACTACTCGAAAGAGTCCAGTGGAGGGCTACAAAGATGCTGAGGGAACTGGAGCATCTGTCTTCTGAGGAAAGGCTTAGAGACCTGGGTCTGTTTAGTCTGTAGAAGACTGAGATGGGGTCTTATCAATGCTTATCAATATCTAGAAGACAGGTGTCAAGAGGATGGAACCAGGCTCTTTTCAGTGACTACAAGAAGCAACGGGCACAAACTGGAAAACAGGAAGTTCCATCTGAATGTAAGGAAAAACTTTACTTTGAGGGTATGTCCTGGGTTCAACATGCAGGAACCAGATGCTCCCAGAGCTAACCGGATGCTAACAGAGCTGGAACAAGCTACCCAGACAGGCTGTAGAGTCTCCTCTGGAGATATTCAAAACTCTCTTGGATGTGACTCAGTGCAACTTGCTCTAGGTGAACCTGCTTTAGCTGTGACGTTGGACTACATGATCTCCAGACTCCCTTCCAATCGTTACCATTTTGTGTGTGACTCTGCGTGGGAAGGTGAGCTGCGCACTGGCCAAACATGGAATATAAACAAGTTTCTTATTACTGAAGGTTACCTCACTACCATCTATTCTTGCTTCCTGTCTGTACAGTAGTGGGCGTACAATGGGCTCCTCATCTCTGTCTGAGGCTACAACATGCTGCAGAAACTTTACCTGCACTACAGTACTAATAATAAACATTGACCTGCAGAACTGTCAGTGCATCAACTTTCCATCCCAGCAGTAAGTTTGCTATTTTTAGAGAGAGAAGTCAAATCCAACCATTTCACACTGAAAACTAATAAAAAAGAAATAACCCAAAGTGGAAAAATTAATTTCATGCCACATCTAAAATAAACTTAATAGAAGAGAGAGTGAACAAGTAATAACTACTTGTGTTTTCTGTAAGCTACGTTGACAAGAAATCAAAGCAAGTCAAGGAAGCATGTTTCTCCAATATTGAGAGTGTAGCTATAACTGTTACATTAGCCAACACAAATTGAGAAAGCCTCCAAATCTGTCACTTGTCTCTGCATGTCGAAATGATCATCTTGTCCTGTGGTTTGATGAGAATGAAGAATACAGCTTAGTGTAGGGGGAGGGCTATAAGTGAATTGTAAACAAAGGACACAGCTATCTGAGCGCAGAAGGTGTCTGGTTTAAGTTCAGTTTAATCTTTGCTCTTGTGCCTTCTTTGTTGGAATGTATCCCTGCAGGTGGAGAAGGGGGAAAAAAGTCTAAAAGAAAGGAACATCAGGTATTGTTGGATCTCATTTAAATAGCAATCTGCAATGAGTATGAACTTAGATTGCTGACATAGTTAAGGCATCTGAAGGGCACAGAGAGAGAAGCCTTAGCAAAATCGTGTGTGCTTTTGACTCCACATAGAGCTCGACTTTTTCTTAAATAGTCTGCACTCTGTATGAAGGCATTGCTCCTGAAAGAGACAAACTAATAACTATGAGTTGAGAAAGGCACAGAGCAGACAGGGAATGTGCAAATTACCCACACTGAGCCCTGCAGGAAACCTGCACTGCTCCTGCTCTTCTAATCCAAAAGCTAATAGAGCTGGTCTGAGCTTCCCACATCTCACTCTAAGAGGATGGGTAGTAAATACCCTGTGAGAATAAGAACCCTCTGAGGTTTACTTTTGAACAGCTAATGCACTTCAAGGTATTGCCAGTTTATCCACAGTTTGCTTACATCCTAAATCACACCGGAATGGTCTCTAGTTTTCAAAACACGGTCAACTGTCCTTACAGCTCTGTATCACATCAATACCTTGTATTAATGATGACCTATATTTTCTATGCTTTTGTAGGGCTCCCATGGTTAGTGGTTATTGCTTGTTCTCATCCTGTTTTTTCACACTTATCTGCAAAACACCTTGTTACCTTCATTCTCCAGACCACTGAGCCAGTTCTTATGTAAAACTTTCCTCTTTGCTTCAACCAGTGACTGACTGACCCTATTCATCTTTCCTTTCCCTCTCCTTTAGAATTAGTTTAAAAAAATTGCTTACACGCTTGCTTACATGTTTTGCTCCTTGAAAGATTAGCTTTCTTTTCCCATCCTTGGCTCAAGGGTTCTTTTGAGATGTTTTGCTACTTGTACAAAGTTGAGTTTTGTGATACCCAGCTGTGCAGAAGCGGTTTTATTAATTCACTTATTCTGTGAAGAATAAGAGATCTCTATACTTTATGAAGTTGGTGGGATAAAAAGTAAAAAGCAAGGGAAATGTAGTAACATCCTATATGGAATATGAAGGAAGTACACACCTTGCAAGTAAAAAGAGTCTGGAGAGTCTCTGCCAAGAAATCAGAACGTGTGCAAACGGCTAAAAGGATAGACACAGTTGGTTTCTTCAGTAAAAAACAACTTCAATTGTTTTTACAAACCTGGGATCTTTTCATGCTATTTTCTGGGAGGAGACAAAAAGGAAAAATGTGGAAAGGTATGTCCTTACTACTTTTCAAAAACCTCTTAACATACACCTACCTTAAAACACACAACTCCCTACTCCTGCATTTCCCAGCATATACAATGTCTTCTATATGGTTTTGACTCTTAATTAATCTACAAATAAAATAAATATATGCATTTCTTTTTTTGCTGTCCTCATCTGGCTAGCCACACATTTTCACAGGTTCTTAGCGGTCAAATGTCAAGACTTCAGTTTAGCTGCAGCCTAGCTTGTGATCCGCATTT
>NW_010396946.1:0-13300 GCF_000710305.1 Buceros rhinoceros silvestris | reverse complement strand
TCCTGCTGCACGTGTAAGGGCTAATACTGAAATTCTTTTAGATTGAAAGAGACTTGGAAGACGTTAGAAACCCTTCAGTGATTTGTATGTACTGTTTCGCTCAATTTTGCTTCCAGTAGCAACAATCCTAAACACACAACTACCTTTGTTAAAAAGTGCTTCTATGTTCTGTATCCATGTTGTAATTCGTACTAATTTCAAGCAGGAGACTGTCCAAGAAAGGAGAGGGAAAGGAATACACAGCAAATCTTCGGCTGGTGTAAACAGCTATTGCTTTACTGAGGCATTATTGAAGCTGACAAAGCCAAGCTAATTTACTCCACTTGGGGATCTGGACCAAAACCATGCTCAGCATTCTCAAGCTGAACGGCACTGAAATCCAGGTGTTTCTGGATGTGCTTTGCTATGGATAAGAAACTATTTAATGTGCAGTGAAGATATTTTAACTTGAGCAAAAAGCACTCTTAATGCTTTTGAGTTTAGATATGAAACTGCTTTGTGGCCTCATTTAGTTAGATATATTTCACTGTTGCCTTCCTTTGTGTACATTCAATCTAACAGTATAAAAATAAAAAACATCTTAGTGAAAGAGTTGCTGTCCCCCCAAAATACCTGAAAAGAAATAAGATTAAAAAGAGCTCCCCTCCTCCTAAAGGAAGATAGTAAATGTAGCTTATTTTTAAAAATTATTTTTCAGTCAGCTCTACTGGTTGTTTTTATAGCATCCTGTGTGAATAGTAAATTTTATAACAGATGGTCATTAGCCTTTGTCTGTTTTAAAGAGGAAAGATAGCACAAACTAATACCAATCGGTTAGTAAACTGTTCTATGCAGAGAAATAAGAAAAAGGAAGTGGAAAAATTTGGTGGACTTACGCTTCCTTTATGCATTTTAGATAGTATTTTGTCTGTGCATTGATTGATTTGAAACAGAGCATGAACAATTATCCTACATCTAGAACACTATGAGTAATCAGTCTTCTTACATAAGCATTTTATTAAGATCATAGAATCATAGAATGGTTTAGGTTGGAAGGGACTGTAAAGATCACCTCATTCCAACACCTCTTTCCACTGGATCGGATTGTTCAAAGCCTATCCACCTGGCCTTGAACACTTCCACGGAGGGGGCATCCGTAACGTCTCTGGACAACTTGTTCCAGTGTCTCACCACCCTTACAGGGAAGAATTTCTTCCTAATATTTAATCTAAATCTATCCTCTTTCATTTTAAAGCTGTCGTCCTATCACAGCACTCCCTGATAAAGAGTCCTTCCCCATCTTTCCTGTAGTGCTGGAAGGCTGTTATAAGGTCTCCCCAGAGCCTTCTCTTCTTTAGGCTGAACTCAACTCTCTCAGTCTGTCCTTATAGGGGATCTCCCAGTCCCGTGTTCATCACTGCAATTAGGCACAGAAGTGTGAATTCAGGCACAATGTCTCTTACCTTGAAGCCAGTGTGAGTTGTGTCATTCCTTGAGTAAGGATGCTGTTTCACTTCGAATATACTTATAAAGTTTAGTAGATACTGAAATATTTTGCTGAGTCCTGGCCTTTTAGGCAAATATGAATTCTGCTCTTTTGAACTTTTTTTTCCCTTTTCCAATAGGAGATCTATTTCTGCAGCCGCAGTGTTACGATACTGCTTTTCTCGTTTTCAGGAGTGAGTTTGTATTTATCTGGAAAATAGCTAGCACTGGGACTAATGAGAAACATCTGAGAAATGCTGCTTTCTTATCACAACAGTGCCAAAAAACCTGAAAGAAAATAAACTAGCTCCTTTTTTGGTATAGAGTATTTTCCTTTATAGAAACTGTTTCACATTTTATGTGTTGAATGGAGCTAGTCAGAAAATCAAAACAGATAATTTTTCTACTTTTCTATATATCTCATTATTTGTCAATTGTGGGGCATTCAGTTAAATGCTAGTTTGTTTGAGATGATCTTGGTAAAGCTACAGAATATAATTTAATTTATTCTAAGTAATCATTCAAAAACTGGTCTAAAAACGGCATAAGAACTACTTCATCTTTCCTTAGTCAATAATACAGTGTTAAAATGTTCGAGTGATCAAATCAGAAGCTAGAAATAAAAAACTATTTGACTTATAAGACCAACCAAAAAGAGAAATGTGTAAGTAGGTCAGAGGTAGAAGTAAGGGTTATGACCTGCTTAATACATATCAATTATAAATGTGTAGAACCTAAGATACATCCTAAATTAGAAAGATGGTTTAATATATTAATTTATTTGTAATCAATCATTCAAACAAAATGTAAAGAATATTGACAGTAAATATTTTCTTCATTAAACCATTTAATAAATTGAGTGAACTAGTAACAACTCTTTAAATAAGCAAGTAAAAAACAAATAGATTTTATATATGTTGTCACTGCAGCCAGCACATTGCCAGAAAAAGAAAATCGATTAAATGTCTAAAATTACTGAAGTTAAGCAATATAAGAAAAATACTTCTTTTTTTTTGATTTTATCATAAGACCCACAGTGATTAATATTCAATTTAGAAATTAGAATATTTTACAATGGAGAACAGGTTATTTTGAAAGAATGAGGAATAATATAGGGAAGCTACTGAACACTTCCTAATCACAGCAGGATTGCACTTATTTCCAGCCCACATTTTCCTGTAATCTCAGATCAATTCTTGTATCCTTCAGTTCAGACAAAGAATATCATTAAGCTGTTCCCATACCATTATGCTGCTCCAACTATTTTTTTGAAACTCAAGTTCCACTAGAGCACATCTTAAAACAACCTCCTTAGACAAGCGACCCAAAGCAAACATCTCGCAGGCCTGGGTAGACCTGAGCTCTACTCCAGAGGGTGCCTAGACCTGCACAACCTTGCCAGGTATTTTGAAGTGCCATTGAGGGGGCTGAGACACTCCAGCGCAGCAACAGCACCCTCCTTCCCTGCTCCCAAGTGCTGGGGGTAGTTTGCACATCATGGCTGGGCACGAGGAGGACTCTGGGCTGCACAGGGAGCGTGCAGAAGGAAACACTGTTTTCCCCGCCCCAATGCTCCTATGGCCCCAGCTGCCAGCAGGGGTGAAGATTTGCCCTTGGCTTCCTGCTCATTCCCTCCTGATGTAGCTGTTATAGAACACATGTCTTTCATTGTACCAACCTTGGTCTGATCTTCTCTGGCAGATTTTTGACCTTGTTTAGTGAATCAGCAGATTCAATATTTTGAGTGGAAGCACTAAATACTTAGCACAGAGGGATCTTTACTCATCTGTACTCAGCATCATTTTCAAATAGGTTTTCAGACATTTACTTTCATTAATCCAATTAAAAATTTTTATTCTTATATTGCATTCTTTTATTTACCTCAAAACTGCTTCTGTTCTCAAACCAGATAATGCTAAAAATAGATTAATTAGGAAAATTTCAGTGAGTTTCGCTCTGTAGTTTTCTGTGCAAAACCAATGAAGTTCCTACTGAGTTCAGTGGAGATTGTTCTTGCCAGCCTACAAAACTTATTCCCTGTTAGCCAGCTGTCTTTAAAATATAGCTAAGAACAAAGATTGCTCTTTGGAAATGTCTTAGGTTTAGAAAATGTCCAAGATTTTGAATTAGTTTATAGTTTCGTTATACTTATTAAATTTTCATAGCTATAAATTCCAGCCTTTTCTTCTCCGCCCAAGTTCAAGTTGCTCCATCCCACACCATGCATATACAAGCCTAAAGGTTTCTTCCTGAGCATAGCCTCAGACTGTTGCTCTCTATACAGTTGACTGAAGCCAATCAGAGGTTGCGTGATTCTCATTTTTTTCAGTAACTGTATTTATTTTATCTGAAAATAAACTAAAGATTTTTATTTTATATCTTTTAGTCTCTGCTGCCATTGATTTGTCAGTAGAATGGAATGGAAAATGCTATCAAGTTCTGGCAGCTGAACTGCCGTGGTGTTGAAAGGTTGCCCTGCTTTTAGTCTTTATTACACCACTCCTACCTTTCCAGTGTTGATTTGTCTGCACTATCGTTTTTACTAGCTGCGGCGCAAAACACAAGAATACTGTTCTCAGGTCTTGTGAGGTCTTTCCTCCACTCTAGAGTGGAGGAGAAAGCAATCCTACCATTTCCATCAAGGAGTTTCCATACTAAAACTAGCTGAGAAGGAAAATTCTCCCAATCTCTTGTCTGGCTATACAGCACTTAAAATACAAATGAGATGGTCAAGGTTATGATCAAATTAAGCAAGCTGAAAATAGGAGGCAGAGAGAGTAAAATGTTAGAGAGAGAGAGAAAAAAGATTAAGCTATTCACCATGTTCTTGTCAAATGTTCCGTTCATAAACATTGGGATCAACCCTTATAACTTGATAAGTCTTCAATAAAATAAAAAAGCTGACATATCCTAAAATGCTCAGTGGTAATACATATGTTTATGTATATTTTTCATACAATAGTAGCAAGAGAAAGAGTTGGAAAATCACTCATAACTGTTGCAAGTAGTCCATGTCCATAGGGATCACATTAATAGTCTCACTGCCTAAAGCTTGAGCCAAAGTTGTTTATTTCACTTTGTATCTCCTCCAAATCAGAACCTCTTACTGAACGACTGCAGAATGTAACAAAGACATCGGTTTGGGATTGAATTTGTAGTCTAAAATTGCTTCCAACTCCAAAAAGTTCTTTATTTCATACTGTATCTATGGGCTTTTGGGGAGTGGGCAGGAAAATTGTGCTCAGCAGGAGAAGGAGGAAAGATGGGGAAGATCGTGACACATATAGGTATTAACAAAGCTCTCTGTTCTGTTTCATATGCTTGAAACTATGGGTCTGTTGCCTGGGTATTTACTGATGCTGTGAAATGAAGATGCAGACATGGGTTCAAGGTCTACTAGGCTATCACAGATAAAGGACTCTTGTCAGGATGAAATCATGGGAATTTTTACTCAGCAGAGCAATCCCAGTGAATGCTATGGACCTGCTCAGAGGAGTAAAGCTACGACAACACCATTGCCGTGATCAGGTTCATGCAACAACCAGACTTCCACATAAAATTGCTGACAGGACAGAGGCGCATGTGCCAAGCGATAACTGATAGAGCTTAACAAAGACCATGTGTATTAGTAGGCCTGAGCACAGGAAATGAGAGATTTCCCCCTGCTCTTCTAACGATGTCTAGGAGCAAGTTCTGTGTAAAGAAATATTTCTTTAGGAAATTGCTGACTGACTGGAATCCTTAAGAAAAAAAGGGACAGATTTCCTTTTTTTTTTTTTCCCTTGGATTAGAGGCAGTCTTGGTTTCTGCTGCCTTCCCATATTTCTTAAAATTGTTTTCCAGACATTCCCACAGTACTAACGTCAAGCCAGTATCTAATAACTTTTTTCCTGGACTGTTTATAATCTAACACAATATCTTTCAGTTCAAAGGGAATAAACCAATTATGTTATTCTCCTAGCCACCCCTCAGGACATACAGAAAAGCCTTTCTGCTTCTGACTAGTAGCAGATGCAAGTCTTATTAAGGATTGAGAAAAAAGTTTCCAAATGCCAACAAGTTTTCATGATACATTACTGATGTATATATTTAAGTTACAGAATTTAATCTATACAATTAGTTTACAATGTAAATTCATGAGCAGTCCAGGTTCAGTAGTAGAAAATACTATGTTTGTCACTGTTCATAGTTGATTCTCGAACAGAGTCTGGAATGTTTATTCTTGTAGAATTGTCTGTTGTCACAAGTGAAACATCAAGTGTAGTCATAATTTTTTACTATTGTTATTTTATTGCTCTATCACCATAACTTGATTTTCTTGAGATGTCTGATTGCACTACCGGGCATTAGATATAATTATAGGAGGAAAAAAAGCAAGTTATTCCCAACAGCTTGTTTATTAAACAACACATCAACTTCCAGCAGTAAATAAGACTACTTATTTTGGTTAAGCAAGGCTGTGTACAATATCTGTAACCCTACTACATATGCAATTTTATCATACCTGCTAATAAAGAGATCTTGAGGGAATGCAAAAGCCTGTGTAACACTTTCTCCTATAAAACTGACATCTATCTTGCAATACCTTTATCTCTGTGAAGATAAAGTCTGATATTTGTTGTCTACCTTTCATACTAGATTAATAAGGCTTTGTCTCTATTTATCTCTAAGAAGTCAAAGAATTTCATATACGACCCAAGCCTAAATCAGGAGTAGTGTGGCTTTGCCCTTCAAACTATTTTTATGTCTCTTTATACTTTACCTGTTTAATACTTTGCAAATAATATGAGACAATCTCTGTGCAAACACTATCTTATCACATGACTCTTCACAGAACTTAAATTGTAAACTCAACTGGTCATTAAATAAGATGGTTTATGTTATTTTAAAAAGTTAGAATAGATGCAAAATGTGTTAGCAAAAATGACAGAATGCAGTTTATTTTAAAATCTGTTAAAAAGCTAGTAACTAGTAACTGTCACAAAGAAAAGCCAAATCAAAAGCGGTGATCTTCAATTTTCTTTTGCGAGTCTTTAGAAAAACTAATGAAAAAATTATCTGACTATTCCTGTAGAACAGTGTTATTGAAAGTAAACTACATAGACCAGCACTCACAGAACCGATTCCCAACGTAGTTTTGAGGCTATTCCTTTCAAGTATTCGACCACGCCAGCCTCAATCTATATTGCTATGCAAAGTTCCGAATGGCACTTGGCTTGTGTGATCTTGATGCTAGCCCAAATAAATGGTTGATAAAATGTATTACAGTTATTAAACTGCTATTTCTTCTCTTTATTAAAGGGAGTTTCTGGCCCTTTCTTGGTATCTTATCTTCTACATTAGCTCCAGATCTGGATGGGGAGGATATTCAGCTCTCCTTGTAAAACGGAACCTTCAGAAACATGCAGATTTGTTCTTTGCTGGACAAATCACTATTTACTTATTCATTAATTTCAAAAGAAAACATTTAATATAGAATCTCTTGTTGAAATACTTTTTTAAAAACAGTGTTTTCTTAAGCAAAGAAGGTTTTTTATCCAAAATTCTTTTGTTTAGTGTGGAAGACCATACCTTCCAATTGCTGAACAGTATTAGTTTATGCCACTAACATGAGGAAATTCTCATTTTTAGGATGTTGCTGACAGATATGATCAGCTGTTGTTGAATTATTCACCAACATGATTCCCAGATGGATCCTAGAGGAATTTCTTCAGAAAAATTTATGGAATCTGTTCCAAGACTTTGGGAGCTGACCCTGGAAGCAGGCAAGGTGGGAATAAACAAAGCCCCAGTTTTCCTGGGTATGATCTTGTAACCTGTTTCTACAAGAATCTTAAAGCATTAAAATAACGCAATAGGCAACACGATCAAAAAAGATAACACGTTTAGTTCAAAATGTACGCACTTTCAATTAAAGGTTAAAAACAAAGCCTGTTTAATTTCCGTTTTTTAAACATTTTTGAAATTCAGTTACATCAACTGTTTGAATATTTTGAAGATAATATGGAAATGACAGTACTTTGCCGTAGCCAGAAATTTGTTTTTTTCGGTGAAAAAAAAGGACTTCGGTGATTGTTTTGCTAGCATTTGCATACAATTTCAACTCAGATGGCAAAAGAAGGCCTACAGAAACTTTTTTTGCAGATGCATTTTAGCAAGGATTTTCAGTTTTGAACAAGAAAATACTTTTAATGGAAAAGGTTTCATTTAAAGTACTACCTTTTATTTTCATGGACCACTATTTATACACATGAATAAGCTCTAATCTAATATAAACCAAAATCTTTGTCTTTCTTTTAATTTTAATAGAAAATGTTTTGGGTTTTTCATCAAGGCTTGGCTACCTCTCAGGAAAATCCCCAAATTTTTAAAAGAATGTCCTACCAAGTAAGGCAGGCTGATAAGCAGCATCACTGTCCCCTCCTATGAGGGAAAACTTGTGCATTTTAACAAATATTTTTGTGGTAGATTAAACCTGGGAGACTGAAGTACCAAAATGTTGCCTGCTGCTACTCGTGCTGCCTTTCTGGAGCGTGCTGGCTCAGAAACTAATGGAGGAGGCAGGATCCTCCCTCATGTCCTGCCTGGTACTGTCTGCTTCCCAGGGAGGGTGCGGGGCTCAGTGGGGCACCTTGCAGTCTAAGGCAGTGGGATCCATCATTAGATACTTTTGCCAGGGTCACACAGAGCCCGGGAAATGGAAATAAAGTCTATTTCAGCAGATTAGCAGTTTTGTATTTTATAATGCCCACATTAGGCTTCAAACAAATACTTGCATGTGTTGCTAAAGCAGATGTAGTGTTCAGTCAAGCAGTCTGTAGCCTCATTAGATGGATTTGTTGCCTGGATTTCAGGAGTAGTTTTAAGAAGCTAGATCAATTTATTTATTCACAGTAAGGTGAAACAAACACCCCAAGAATTCAGATTATTGTCATGCATTTGGAATTACTGGCATCATCATAAATTCTCTAGCCAAACTGGGAACATCAATGTTTAAATTAGAGAAAAATCTTAATACTGCAGTTAAATAAATATGACCTTTTTTTGGTTTTTTGTTTATAAGAGCTAGACTCCAAGAGCCACTGCAGTTTTTCAGATGTATTGGACAGGTGTGACCCTATGTCACAGAATAAGTAAGACGATCTGAACAGAAAGAACTCACAGCATGTGGAGAAATGGGAAAAACATGTCAGTTACGTGTTTGAATTTTTTCCAGTGGTCATGATGCTTCCTCATTTCACAGAAATTATTTCATCCATGTTTGAAAAGGGCCTTGGAGTTAACAGAGATTAAACAGAGATTGCAAGGGAGGGGAAAAGTTGATTTCCTAATGGATATTTTCCAGTCTTCTGCTCTATTCATACATTCTTAAACTAGAAATTCCTTTTATAATTAATGCTTCTAACTGCAATCTAGACATAGAAAACTAATATTCTGCTGAAATGTCTTGAATTTTTAGTTGTTTTTAAAGTATCCAAGTTTAAAAATCCTGAACAGTCTCTCAGATTCAACTTTCTGACAAGTTATTCATACCACTTGTATTTGCATTCTTATTTCTTTAGAAGGTTTAATGAGGTTTGGGGTGTTTTATGTGGGCTTTTTTTCTTTCCCTGCACAGGACACATCTCTGGGTTTATCTTTTGCTTGTCTATAACTGAGTAAGCAATTGTGGGTCTAAGTCTGATTGTGCAGCCCTGCACTGGGCTGAACTGCAGAAGCTGGTGCAGACAGTGTGCAGGCCAATTGGCTTGAGGTGATGCAGAGAGAACCACCAACCTTTGCTTAATGTAGAAGTAACACTTTTCCCGCCTAATTTCCTAGGTTTCAGATGCATGTGTTTGTGTACATACACACACACACGGGGATCACTAGAACTAGCGAGACTGCAGCAGCCCAGAAATTTTGTCTCTCTGTGTCTTTTCACTTGCTCTTACTCCAGCTCTGGAGACCTGGGCTGTGCTTCACTCCCATCACAGACTAAAAGGTAGTCTGGGCCGACAAATGCAATACCTGGAGGTAGCAGGGGGGAGAGGTGTGCCTCCTTCCACACGAAGCCCCCAACTCTCCCCCGTGAGGATCAGTGCCCTCAGACAGAGCTCTGCACAGCGTCAGAGGCTGAGCCCTTTAAAAATCCTGCAATATGATGGCAGTTTAACAATTAGCTCATAGCCTCATCTAAAGTAGTAGTGAAGGAAACCCTTAGGGGTTTCTTGGTTTCTAAATGAGAAAATACAAGGTATGCCAAAATATTTAGTGGGCTGAAATCAATTTGTACTTTCACAAGTACAAGTAAGTGTAAGTGTAAGTGTAAGTGTTAGTGGGAAAAAAAGCCATCCTCAGATCACCTCCTACATGGGCAACAGAGCTCGTGTAAAGCCCTTGGCAGACAAATACTGAAGCAGCATGGAAACAGTACGGGAGGGCCTCAGGATACCAGGTGCCAGAGAGAATGATTTTCAAGTTTCGATTTCAAAAAATCATCCATTCTTTTTTTTGGGGTGGATTATACTGCCCAGACGGAACAATTAAAAAACAGGACATTCACTGGAAAAAATGTAATTGCATATAAAAACAGAGAAACAATGAGCAATAATGGATATGAATTATACCACATGATTGACATGCAAACACTAGGATAAAAACACTTAAAACTGCAGGCAACAGATTAGTTGCATACCACCAAGTGTTTTGTCGTAGTAAAAAGGCAGAGTAAAAGGCTGACAGGAATCTAACCCCTATGAGTGCCCTGGCATAGGGCAATTTTGGGTTTGGCCTTTGGGATCTGCCTCCTGCTGTCTATATCCACTTCCAATAGAGAGGCTAACTGAGGAGAGACAGACATTTTTGCTGCTTTACACTTCTGAATCAACCTGAAGGACCACAGGGCTGAGGGACAACATTTTCATTGATGCTTCGCCCTGCGCAGGGCAATCAGCTGGGCTGGCTCCGGATGCCAGCAGTGGCATGGATAAGGGAAACCCTGCACCTTGCTACACTAATTAATCAGGCTGCTTAGCCAAAAAAAGTGTATTTTCAATGACATTTCAGACTAAAGTGGTCTGTTGTTTGAAAGTGAGTCTAGAAGAGAGCAGAGCTTGCTATTACTTTTCTGCAACTATCTATTACATGTACGAAAGAGCATCCTTAGAGTCTTGCCTGGAAGTGACTTTGCCTGCACAGCTGAATGGAAAGCATTACTTGCTCTTGCAGATGCTTTCTTTGTGGTTTCACAGCTTGGTCATAAGGCAAACCTTTTTAATTTTTATTTTTTATTTTTGCAGCTGTTCAATTCGAACAGTGCCCACTCCAGTATTTATTTGTGGTGTTTGTTTACTCAGAAGGCTTTTATGTTTTCAAGGGCAGGGTTTTGCTAGTTGGAGGGTTCAGGTAGAGTGTTTGTGCAGCTGGTCACCAGGTAACCCTCCCAAACACTGCTGGACATGACTGGAATCAAGTGTGAGGATCAGAAATGGTATTCTCCCTGGGACTATTTGCATAGCAGCAGAAGATCAGACATTTGCTCAATGTTTTTTATGTCAGCCTGAATCATAATTCTACTTTGAAAAGATAAAAACTGTGAGGCAGCAATTAACTCTCTTCAATAAGTACCTTTTAAGCAGAAGAAAATTGTTTTGTTGCTAAGTGTGGCTGGGAAAAACCGTGAAGATTTATTAATAAAATTTCAGTGTATGTTTGATCCCATGCAGCCCAAAATCCCAGATGCCAAATAAGTCAGATGCCAAATGTCAAGACTTAAAAAAGAAAAATTAAAAAATCATATTCATTCTCAAATAATGAATTTTACTCTCTTTGCTATGATTTTAATGACTTTAGGCTTAAATTACATGAGAGTTTTGACATTTTTCTTGCTCTGGTTGAGTCAGCTAAGAACACAGGCCTGATTCTCAGCACAAAATTTGCCTTCTGTCCCCAGGATTAAGAACTGTATGTGTGCAATCAGCAGCCAGCTGTGTCTGAAAAGTGAGGTCCTACTGTAAAACAAGACTTGGCGGTGCTGGCAGAGCTGAGAGCCGGAGGAGCCCTTCTACATGGCACTGCTCTAGTCCAAGTACCCCATGCTGTTGATAAAGATCTCTAAAGCTGACAATTCTGCAAATCCACATGGAGCACTACCAAGAAAAGGTTTTAAGTTTATTCCAAAACATTACAAAATATCCAGGAAAAAGTGATACTTACTGAAGTTATCTGGAGAGTTTGAGCACGGTTTAATCTGGTTATGCTCCATTACAGCTCTGGACATTTGTGGATCTGGACTGCAGTAAAACTCTTAGGAGAAACCCAGTTGTGTAAAATTCAACTCTCCCTTTCCCACTACCTTCATTATGAACTTTCCATGAATAGTTGCTTTTAATTCTAGTCTGTGTGTATTAAATTACTTCAAAAGCTCAAAAATTAGCTGATCTGGAAAGGACAAGTTCCACCAGTCCTGCTTTTAAAATGTACCTTATGTGTAATTTCAGAAGAAATGTCGCAAATCAGCTGAGACTACCTCTAAAAGTTATTCATGTTAGCAATTCTTCCTGAAAATTTGAGATGGCAGAATGTGTAATAAAAGTGGAAGACCAACTAGATACATGTATTCAGAGACACAGAGAGATATGATGCAAATGGTTACCCACCCATATCACACTGCTGATACACAAAACCAGCTACTGTTTGGAATGTAAACATGAACATCAAAGAGTAATTTTATTAAACACGGTACATTTAAAAGTAGGTTCTGCAGTTTCATTTAATTTCATTCATGCTGTCTAGGATGAAAAACCTCTTAAAAGCGGAGTTGTTACAAGAGCTGCATTGTCAGGGGTCCCCCAATGTCTGATTTCTCCTAAGCATTTTTCATGGTATGTTTGGAAGAGGATTAAAAGCAGCAGGTTAATGAAGACCAGGAGAGGTGTTAGGATGATGCCGTGGGAGGACAGCCATAGACTTTTTCTTTTGCACTTGTTACTTACTTAGTCTTGTGAGGAAGTTCTTTGGGTTTGTTTTAAACAGAAAAAAATGCCTCTTAAGTGGCAATTTGTCAAAGATTTAAAAAGAAAAATCATATACATTCATTTGAGTGCCTCGAAAATAATCTATAATGTAAATATGAAATTCTCTTTCATTGTTCCGTCCTTTAAGCCCGTTAGAAGACATTCACTCCCAGAATTACTTGGGGGTAGGAGCTGAATGGTGTTAAAGAAAAATTGTTGAGACCATCAATCGGAAATTGTTCAAACAATGGATTTATTGGAAGCAGAGGGGAGAAAAAGAAATGGAAATAATACCTCCTGTATCTTAGAAGAACCAAGAAATATCAAGACAGTACAATGCACATTATCAGGCCTCTTATTTTTAACTTGCATATGATTCTGCATTTCCTTGTGCTTGACATGTTTACATTTTGCACTGCATCTTTAGTACTTCTAGTCATCCCTCTCTAAAATCTGAACTGTCATAATCACACTGCAATTCTGCATTAAGTGCAAGATAGCCATTCTGCATAAGGGTGTTTGTGTGCATGTGTTCACTCCTCCAAGGCAACAAAACAGCAGAAAGACCTCGCCCTTAAGGACTACATCAGTCACACCTCCCACACCCTGAATAGCCTACCTGGGGAATTCTATTGGTTCTAAATTCTGTTTTATTCTACCTGGATCAATTGTTCTGAGTATTTTCCCCTTTTATGTTATAGTGCTTTCATCCAGATATAACTTTAAATAATGGTTTCCACCAGGGATCTTTTCCTTTCTCCTTTTCAATGTAGAGAAAAAAGACAAGAAAAAAGGGTTCTGGGCAAATCAATGAACCTCAGTTACTGGCTTTTAAAAAC
>NW_010396945.1:0-16919 GCF_000710305.1 Buceros rhinoceros silvestris | reverse complement strand
AGCGGGGTGCTCCTTCCCCACCCCCTTCCCTCCTTCGCCGCAGATAGAACTTCACTTTTCTTTCCGCCCGGGACTGCAGCTGCACAAAGCCCAGACCGGGCATCATCCGTATCTTGGCTGTAGGCTGCCTGCCCAGAGAGATTGACATTGAACAGCCTGCTGCAGAACTTTATTTATCTAAGTCCTCTCTTCTCCGTTTTTTCCCCTTAGGTTGTAACTATATGCATATATATTCATAGAATATAGTCAAGTGTGAATGCATTGTTTATTAAAAGTCTGTTTCAGTTTCCGAATGCAAACTGAGGTGTGAACTTCTTCCTTCCCCTTTTTAAAATCCTTCCGCCTCTAATAAGGCAGACGGAATTGTTACGGTAATTTGAGGAGTGGATACCTCGGACCCTCGACCCGTAACAGTCCATCAACCTCATATAGCTTATTTGTACTTTAAAGTCCCAGCAGTATAGATGGGAATTTGTGCATTAATGTGTTGATGTATGCAAGTCCTTAGTTCAGGGCACCAGAGAAATGTCTGCAAAATTGAGTATTAACGTGGGCAAAGGTACTAGAAGCCAGTGCAGAGGAAGCTGAACAATTGTTTATGTCACTAAGGGTTTGAGTACTCTATATGGTCTAAATGACATTGCAACTGTTTGAGTTCCAGCAAATCACTCAAAAATAGTACGGAAATGGAGCCATCTTCTGAAATGGCATTGTGTGTACCTTTATTTTTTTAAAAAAAGTGTTTGCAACTTTTCTTTTGAATGTCTGTATTGAAATTGTTCTGTATCAACAAAATTGCCGCTTATTCTCTGTATTTGAAATGTATTCAGATGGTTTTAGTTGTATTTATTGTTTGAATGATCTACTTCAATAGCGCTTGCTGCCTGCTTTGTAATTTGTTGCTGCAGGTAGCTGACTTTGAATTGCATCAGTCTTTTTATTTGAAGATAATATTTTTGAGCAATCTGAAACAACATTGAGCCTTTCCAGCTATGCCCCCTGTATTTAAAACAACAGATTCCTGAGCAGCTTTGTCTGTTCTGCAGTGCAAGCCTCGTCATAGGTATTTCTTTATATTGTTCCTCTTACGGTTGCTTTGGTATTTTGTGTATTGTCTACACATGGCTGATCCATACAATTCTAGCTATGGTTTTAAGTTTATAATGCATTTATGTTAAGAAAACCAGAATCTCAGCTGGTGCAAGTCAGTATAGCTCTCCTGAAATCAATAGTGCTCTGCCAGTTCCCACCATTTGATGATCTGGCCATAATAATGTAATATTACTAAAGAGATAACACAGTGAAAAGGAAGCATTATACTGATTCAGCTGGGGCAGCTGTTAGATTGGAGTACTGCTGAGCACATATTGTCTAATATTCACCTAATGGCTGATATCCATTCCATGGGACCCAATTTTTAAATCTCTATTAGGCAGAGTTAATGAAGTTTGTTTTCCAGAAAAGGGGTGGATTTAAAAAAAAAACAAACGACAACCCTCCAGATCTTTACCAAAATGCACGGTCTTCTGTTGGAAAAAGGTTAGCTCATAAGATTAACACATAAAAGTGAGTTTTGCCCACTTGTCTGCTGAGTACCTGGCACCAAGGCTCTTGGTTTTATTAGTGCTATTGGAATTGAAAAGTTTATTGTATGAATGCCCTTTCAAAAATTCCAAGATGCCTCCAATTCTACTTTTAGTGTGAGTAGCCATTCTCAGGGTGTGACTCAGGGTAAAATGTAGCTGGTTTACATTCTGAAGAAAATATAGGCAACGTTTCTTGACTGCTCTGTAAAGTAACACATACCTTTGTTTCCATTTTTTCCATTTCCAAATGCAAATATGCACTCACACATGGTGCAAATTGCAGTTGCTTTAAAGAAAAGGATTTTAGGGATACAATGGATATGAAAGCAGAATAACAAATTTTACTTCTGAATGTACAAAGATTCATAATATATTGGTCTAATTGTACTACGTCCCTATTTTCCTCCTATTCTACAAAGAAAATTAACTAAAGTGGTTCTTTTGAATAACTTTTGCATTTGATATCACAGTGTTATGAGATAGTATTGTCTCTTCTTTGGTATGATTTTGAATAATATTTGGTCTTTGTCCTTTCATCATCATAAATTATTAAATGAACTAAATTTTTTCTCAGTTCACGTCTAATTTAATGTTAGTCAGAGGAAGATTTAATTTTGTACTTTTATCCTCAAGCACATGCTAATGCTGAAATGAGAGTTTGATTTTTATGAGCTTGTGTCTTAATGTGACTACAATATACGCACGGTGCTATGGATAACCACGTAAGGAGATTGCTGCCGGCAGGAGGACACATAAAGTCTGGGCTTGTGTGCAGGGTGCTGGATGAAATTCTTCGGAATACCATCTGTGATTGCTCAGATGTGTCTTGTTTTCAGGATTTATTCCGTAAATCTTTTCTTGAATTTATAGTAAAAATGACCTGTTGAGTCCCTAAGTTTACTGGATGCTGGTGCCCTGCTTTTTTTTCTTTTCTTTTTAAATTGAGAAAGAAAAATTGTATGTGAAATTAAACTTCAGGAAATTATGTGACTTTTCTATTGCCTTTTCCTGCTCTTGAAAATGGCACTGTCTGCTGGCCAAATGTACTTTGTGATGCGTGGGGAAGCATTGCCCAAACTTTCAACTGTCTTTGAAATGATTATTTTTTTATTTGTCCTTGCCAAATCTAATTTGAAAATTGAAGAGATGCATTTTTTGGTTGTAACTTTGTCTTTTATATTAAAAAAACCCTTGCTCTCTATTTACTTAAAAAAACCATACGTGTCTGAATGAGCACCTTGCAATGTCCTCATGAGCAGAATTACAACTCATACGTATTTCCCCTTATTCTGTGGAGAAATAAGCTGTTTTAGTCTTCTCCTGTCTCAGATGATAACTTCTTTTTCTAAATCTTCCTTGCTCTGCTCACATACAGGGAGAACAGCCACAAATTGACCCTTCTCACTGCTCTCACCTGGTCAGAATGCTAAATAGCAACAGAGCATCTACTTGCCCTTCAGTTTCCCTGGCCAGCAATGTTAAGTCCGGCTGCAGTAACTTTTCTGGGCAGTGTTTTGTGCCTGACTTCTTTCAGTAGACTTACAGACTGTGGCAGTTGAGACCAAAGGTCCTAAGTTCCTCTGTGTGCTTTCTTTACCTATTAAGGTCATTGTCTGCTTTCGTGTAACAAAACGATAGCTGATAGCTTACCTTTTGTTCACTATCCTTGATAGTTATTTCCATACGTAGCATACCTTTGCTGGTAGTTACTAATAATAATGAAACTTTGATGGACATATGGATGAAATCGCAATGGAATAGGCAAGAAAACTCAGCTGAATCCTTTATTGGCCCCTGACACTCACTTTCACTCAATCTGCATAGAGCGTACTGCTGCATATGACTGTGAAATTTCACCTTCCACTGACTGGTTTGGGTATAAAGTTGTCTAGTTGCTGGACTTTAATCTGTCAGAATTATTCAGATGCGTTTTTTCATGTGTCTCAGGAACAGTAAAACATAAGTCAGAGAGATCCACACAATCAAATTTATTTATAGTGTAAATACTGTTAATGTGTACTGTCTTGATAAAGAGAGGATGGTTTTCTTTTCCAGCACCCTATATAGGAGAAGGGTAACTACAAAAGAAGCTTGACACTTGATAGTACTTCCAAGCAATTGTGTATAACAACTGGTATTACAGCATATCAAACCAGAATGGGGTATTCCCCCTTCCCTTGGTTTGATATATTTTGGCTTCTTTAAAGGCTCTTGAGGTAAGTACCCCTACAGAGTCTTTGAAGCTTGTGTTTTTCTTTCTCTAGAAAGTGAAGCTTTGGCTTTTAATGGCAGCTCAACAAATATCAATATTTAAAGTGTCAAGTGTACCTCTGTTAGAGGTACCAATCGCAGATCAAAGATGCTAGCAGTGAGGTGCAGCATTTCCTTCAAAGGTCTTCACAGTTGAGCTTTTCCTTTTGTTGGAAAAGAACTTCTCTTTTTAACATTCGTTGCTTGCATGAGTCTTAAACATGTTGTTAGACAACTGTGGGGAATTAAATGTTTTGTTACCATAGCTAGTGAGAATGGTGCAGTAGTTCTGAAGAGTCCTTGATGCCTGTTTAAGAAAGGAGAATGCTTGGAAAAGCCTTTTGCTGGCTGTTTCCACCTTTCTTCAGCTGACCAGAGTCTGTTGCATTTAATGGTAGCAATGACATACTTTTTGAGGTCAAGAACAACTAAAGATGGGTGAACGTTAGTGGCAGGTACAAATAAGCTGTAGCAGGATGGTTCTCTTTTGGCCTTTTCTCTTTCAGTGAGGATTTAGGATGTTTCTTTTCTCTTTTTTTTAATATCCTCTGTTGCCTTCCTTCCACTCCTTATATAAGCCTTATGAATATGGCTGTGAAATCTAATCCTCTTATTACTTTTCCAGTTCTTACTATGTTTTTCTTTTTTAACATCTGTTAAAACAATTACAACAATGATTACAGTAATAAGGATTCTGAGTATTTTGTACTTGTGGTTTATCTGTTCCCATGCTGTAATTTTGGTTGGCACATACCCACAGGCACAGTCTAATGGCAAGGTGTTAAACGGAGTTTGAATGGTGAATGGCTGAGGTGATGGCACTCTTAAATAGGAAGGAAATTTGGATTAGGCATGCTTCATGACTATGTGGAAAACAGAAAATTAGAATTAGGAAGCTTCTCAAATGGCTTCTGTGAAACAGAATGTTTTGATTCCATGAGCTGCTGTCTGACTGTCTTTAGTGCGCACTGGGAGTAACAGGTCTAAAATGTGTGTCACTGGAGAATATTTTTGTCCTGAAGGCTGACTTTTGCAGAATAATATTTACTTCCTTGTAAAACAAACAGAAATTTGTAATCCTCAATCAGTTTATAAATTTCCCTGTTGTGCACCTCAGAATACATGTACATATTACAGTGGGGTAATTTGTACTTTTCAAAGCTGCTTGCAGAGCAGAATCTAATACTGCTATTGTACAGTGGCAAAGGGCAGCTACTGTCCTACCACACACAAGGTTGTTCATTTGTTGTTCCTCACTAATGAATGGGTCGTGATCCAGATTTTAGTGTTATGTTTGAACATGCAAGTGTTTTCTACTGAATAGCATATAAGTTGTGGATTTCACATGACAAGAGATATTGCCAAGTAACAAATTTGCTCGGAAAACCCCCTGTGAGCATTAGGGTGGTTAGTTATGTTTTTACAAATTCTTGTTCCTTTCACATATGGGTCCTAAATCTGCAACAGTCCTTATTCACATCTCTCTGCCCTTCTGGTACACTGATAGGGCTCACATCAGTTTGTGTTCTGGGTGACTGCATGTGAACTACTGACATTCATTTTGTCCTTTGAGACATTTTATCTGGGACCCCTGTTTCAGTGAAGAGCAAGTAGAGATGGCAGGATTTTGCTCTTGACTAGCAGCACCAAATACAACACTGCAATTGTTTGAAAATAAACGTTCACACTGGCATCAGTTAATATTTAGTTCTTCTATTCCTTTTCCTTGTGCTGGAGTTGTTCTCTGACTTTTTTTAAAGAATGTGGCAAGGCTATAAATAAAACTGGCAGTGGAAATTGTGGTCCAGTGCTGTGAGCTGCATGCCGTTTATATCCTATCAAGACCATTGAACTGGCTGTGTGCCCAGGAGTAGCAAGGAGTGTTCCTGTTCATGGCTACGCCTTGCATTTGGAAGAGGATTGTATGTAAGTTGACAGCACATCATAAATGTTCCCTACATTCATTTTCATTGTGAATAAACTCTGTGCCTTAAAGAAGAGTGTCCAGCTGTGATTTGACAAATTCTAGCAATGAAGAATCCACCACCACCGGTGGAAGGCTGCTACCGTATTTCCTATTACCTGACAGTTCAAATCTGCGCTTTGTTTTGAATTAGAATTTGCCTCTTAGCTTACGACTGTGAATTGAATGTACCTCTGCTCAACAGAAGTAGACAGAGGTATCCTATAATTATTTGTTTCTAGATTTATTACTGCACATTGGCCATGGTGAAATTAATATAATTACGTTGTGCCCTATTCACTACAGTGATCTTCATTATTAACTTGTGTCAAAATCCTTTCTCTGTGTCAGCTTTATGGGTAAAGATTCTGTGTTTTCCTACAGGGGGCTGATAAATGTGCTAATAATAATATGACCAAAATATGGTCTCTGTAGGAACTCGGAGCACACATACAATGAAGATTCTCACTTACAATTGTATTTTGAAGTCTATCAGTTACTAAATCTTGAGTCTTCCTCTGAACTTTTCTAAATCTATGTTAAATAACACAAGCAGCTCTAGCATTACTTGTGCGTGAGGTAATATCCATTCACTCATGGTCGTGCCACTTAACTTTTAGAGATACATGTACAGCATTAGTTCTCATAAATTTCTCTGGGAACTTCCCTGAATTTCTACCAACAAGCATTTCTCCAGCTCTTGGATCACAGTTTTCTATCTGTGCTGATCTGAAAAAAAGTTTAGTGTGGTAGCTACTCAGTATTACTTCCTTAAATCACTTTTGGATCATAATATATTTTCTTGATGGTATCGACTTGTATTGGAATTCTCCCAAATTCAGAATTAAGCTAGTTTGTGAACCTTTCCATGTTGTTGGGATTTTAATGACCATTCTACTACATTAATCTATTACTATACTAATACTGCTGTTAGAAAGCATTTTGTTGCTAATGTACTTTGAAAAATCCTTATTGTCCTTAATTGTGTTGGCCATTGATTTCTCATTGACATTAGCCTCAAGCATTCTAGCAATCTTCTGGCTCTTAATTTGTATTAATTGCTATCAGTGTTCCCTTTTTTGCTTTCATTATTTATTTTTACACATGCTTTTACTGTCCCAGTAAGTCTGTTTTCTCTAAAGTTGATTAATTTTTCCTTGATTGTGGATTTTGTGGCGTTGAATACAATATCCTTTACTCTTTGCAGTTATCCTAGATCTCATTTCATAGATCTTCAGATTTAAAAAGTTGTTTCAACCACAGTATATTCCACTGTAATTTGAATTTCACTCTCAATATAATTTTCACTTACAGCATTAAACTCTTGGTCAATGTTATAGTATACATTGTTGTATAATAAGGAAGAATTTAGAATGAGCATTCTGTATATCATTTTCATGAAGGTTTATAGATGTGATGATCAGTATTTTGAAATTACTGTAGTAATTAAGTCAGATGTGGATGAGTAGCAATATTCAGAAAAGCATTATTCTTTCAAGTGGTTTGAGCTTCAGTTTTTCAGCTTTTCATACTCAAATAAATGGTTCTGTTGGTTAAATGCTGAACCAAATCTGCGTTTTAAATCCTCCTGATAGAGATAAGTTTAAATTCTTTGAGGAATTAGGCTGTCACAAAGAGAGAGTAGTATATATGTTTTAGTAAAAAGCAACTCTTTCAAAAGTGGGATCCAGTGAGCTTTTTTATAAAAAAACAGATTTGGGCTCTCGCTCGCTGGTAAGATACCTCAGACCCTTGAGACTTCAATGCTACATCTTAACTGTGATGGATTGTTGGATAAATCCAGCAACTCTACAGTTGTGCAGCTGCGGTACATGTTACTACAATAAAAAGTAATACAAGATAAGAAAAAAGATTACGGTATTCACTGTAAACAGCATAACTATATTGCAGTCTTGAGGAGACACCTGTGAGTGTCTCAGGGATGTATGAATTCATGCCGAGCTCTCTGATACTGGTTTTGATGAGTGTGTAATTAACTTAATTAATTTAGTATTGCTACTTGAGTCTGGTAAAAGCAACATGTGCCATGAGTTGATACAAATGTGCTGATGATTTTAACCTTTTAGCTGTAAGAATTAACATGCTCTAATCAGTGTCTATGGTGGAAACAGCCTGCGTGTTTGCCTTCCAGTGAGCTTTTGACTGATCTTCCTGTGGTCAAAGACGCTAAACAAAGCATGTCCATCATAACTGTCCAAAAAGTAAATGCGTGGAAGGAAAAGTTGGTATGTGCAGCTTTCGGAAGAAAGATAGCTTTTAATCAAGAGCCGTTGAGAATTCTGCCACAAAGACATTGCACCTATTTATATAAGTGGTTCCTTTTATTAAAACTGAACTTGGCTAAACCTAACTTCTGCCTTGGTAGGACAGGTCAGTGTGCCAAAGGCAATATCAAAGACAGGAGTAGAGTCAGCTGTTTCTCAGAGCAGTTGTGGCTCCAGGGCTGAATTTGCATCAGTATACAAATATTGAAGTAAATCTTACAGAGGATTAGATTAGACTTTAAGTACAAATGGACTCCTTTGCAGTGTCTGTGAAACTGATTTTCTGATAGGAGTAAGGACATTGAAAAAGAGTCGAGGGGATAGAATGAGAGTTTTATGCAAAGGGTAGGTATTGCGAATAGAAAGCTCTGGCAAAAAAAAAGACAACTTTTTAATATGTTGTGGCTGACCCAGAAGCCCTAGGAGCATGGCCATGTTACCCTTAATGTAAAAATCCCAGGTATTTTTAAAAGTAAGATAAGCAAAGAAGGATATTCTCAATATTTTAGGCAACACATGGAAATGTAAAACAACATTCAAATCCAAAACCTTGATTAATGTCATTGGAATATTTCGTTTTCCTTTCAAACTTTCTTGTTTTTTCTCCATATTAAAATGTTTTACAAATAGTTAATAATTAATTAAAAATATTGACTTCAACATTCAAATCCAAAACCTTGATTAATGTCATTGGAATATTTTGTTTTCCTTTCAAACTTTCTTCTTTTTTCTCCATATTAAAATGTTTTACAAATAGTTAATAATTAATTAAAAATATTTACTTCAAAACATAAAATTCTGAACTGGAAAAACCAGGGAATTGTCATTGTGAAAAAGCTGAAATGAGACAGCTTGTCCAAAAAATTTTTTGTAGTAGTACATTCCTTTAAAGTTAGTGCTTTCCTTAAAAGCATATGGTTTCAGGTTCCATTAATTGACATTTCGTATCAGGAAAACTCCCAACACTTAATTAGAAAATTCCACACCAACTCATTTGTAAAGTTTGTTGAGTAGCAGCATTCTTACCAAAGGCTTATTTGCCAGTGATTTGCTCACCAAACTCGATTTCCCGTGTGCCGTTTTCATGCTTTTATTTCTATGGGCTTTCACAGAGTGAAGTCAGAAATGCTGCTGTAGGTACTAACCTTGAGCTGTTTTTTCTGTCTTAGTAGTAGACCGTCCTTAGCTCCTGATTTCTTTTGTTCTTCACTCTACGTGTCAAATATACAAAAGTAGAACGTTACATTAACACCAAGGTCGCTGCCTATTTTAACTTATAAAAAGATAAAAAAGAACTATTGAAATACCTTTGCACTGATGTAGTCTTATCAATCTGCAGAAATACATATTTTTCTCAGAAAACTGAAAAAAGCCCATTTCTGCACCTACCATTTTACTTTCATATTTTTTTAAAAAGCATTTTCATTCACCATGAAGCACTACAGATTTTTTTTTTTAAATTCAAGAAGTAAGGAACGTACAAACCATGAAGCACTACAGATTTTTTTTTTAAATTTAAGAAGTAAGGAACATACAGATCTGAGAAGTGTTATTAAGGAAGATGCATTTGAGTGAGGGAAGTCTTCTCCACTCCTGGAAAGCTATTCACTGTATTAGTTCTGTGTTATTTCTGTACTAAAGTTTCATTATCTTAATAACCGGTAACTCAGCAGGAGGTCCTAATAGGTAGAGGTTGCTTGAAGCTGACCTCCAGCTGCAGTGGCAGAAGACCACTGATGGCCTGAGGACTGTAATTAGAGTACTGTAAAACTAGAAGGCAAAGGGTGCCAGAATCTCTTAGCAGTAAAATGCTAACTTGAAAGTAGTAAGTCTAGGTTCTACAGGAGTGTCACTCCTTCAGGAACAAGTAAAATATTATGTTAAAGAATAAATTTACATATAGAATCCCTAAAGCTTAAGGCATGGTGAAGGTTAGCCTAGTGATAGAAAAACAGGTGCACACAAATCTGCACAGCTTTTGAAATACGTTTCTTTTCCCTCCCTCTCCTTTATTTTTTTTCCCATTCATTCTTTCCTCAGCCTGCCTTTAGAGAAAAAGACAAGAGAATTTAAATCTGGGAAACTAATATAAAAGCCTTTCATGCAAAGAAACAGTACGTCTTTACATTGTTTCTATTCACAGCCGACATTCTACATTTTCTGATGAGGATCTGGCACTGCAACCAGTAAACCAGTTACTTCTAAGGGCAGCAGTGGTCTGGCTGGAAGTCCTGCATTATTGATTTGCTGCTTGTACATTCTAGTTTCTCTGTCAATCAGTGAGCTGAAATGCAAGATGACAGTCGATAAGCAAAGAGACAGAGCTCCCACAGATACAACAAAATAATTCAGAAGCTTCAGCTGCATGCAGAAAACACTAAACTCTGTAAGAGGAAGCCAATCGGGTAACCTCTCTAAAAGAACAACATAAATGTATGTTCTTAACCCATCTTCTGTTACTGTTGCTACTGGTTACAAGGTGTGCATGAAAATCTGCCAAATCTTACGTGGAAGGGATATAGGGTGAACAAAAAACTTAAGGAGCCTTTTGAAAAAAGTTCTCTGGGGGCGACATGTTGGGATACGTTGTCAAAAAGAAGTTCCATACAAAGCAGTTACATGGCTGAATTGGCCCCTGGCATCTCCCTTCACTGCTGACTTTCACTCAAGTGGATCATTACTCATGTTAGACTACTGCAAGGTATTTCTTCTCTTGTATCATTTCTCCCTCCACAGGTAACAAGATACAGAGGTAAGAATATCTGCTGTCTATGGATTACGTTAATGCAGACCAAAATTAATTTCTAGTGTTACAAAATGAAATTAAATACCCATGACTATTATTAATTAGGTGATTGAGAACCTGTGACATAAAAGTTTTTGCACTGATAACAGCCAAACTGTATTATCTGTTCATCTTGCTACACAGCATAATTTAGTATAGAGATACCCAAGTTAATTTTAAACAAGCTGGGGTGAACACCAGCAGTGGTCTGTCTGTGACAGCACTCAGCTTAGCATAGTCTAATTGATTTTTCTAAGAAATAGAATACATTAGCTTATACGGAACTTGCACTGTCACATTTAGACTACTTCTGATGCCCAAGCTAATTCCCACAGATATTGGGTACGGGGTCAGGTGTCCTTCTGTTACTCTGAAGTGTATTGTGTATGTAGCCCTGTTGGTTAATCTTGTTCCTGCGGCGTTAGAATATAGATGAGGATTACTCAGAGAAAATTGAGATGAAACAGTAGTGATGTTATGAATTTCATAGCCTCTATACTCTTTTCTCTTAGTAAGTAACCCTGTGCTTGGTTAAAAGCTTCTTGCAGAGCATATGGAGTTTCCCTTTGATATTTGTTAATGAGAATCCCCACTTGATGTGCTTAAGGGCATTCTTCAAGAAATTCCCAACTCATTTTTAAAAATTTGTGAAAAACAGCAGGGAATCTTCACTAGGAGGGACTTGAGCTGGCTGATGGTACAGACACAGAAGCTGCCCCAAGGGTAGAAATGGCAGTTGCTATCATGTAACTTTATGACCAGTAGTAAAATTTATCCTTTGCATGATAAATGTAGGGCTATCAAGTAACTTCCTTTAGATTGTGTTCTGATCACCCCAGCGACTAAGAGCATGTCCTTTCCCTGGTGTAAATGGTACTACTTTGGGGACTCTCCTTTCAGGCAGTCAACTCTCTTATTCAGGGTACTGAGGTCCAGTATGCACTGGATAATGGAAGAATCCAGAAAGTACCAGCACTAGAATGAACCAAGTCTCCTTCTGGCATGCCTGTCACAGGTTTTGCTCAATACCTACAAAAACATTCAGAAATTTCTTTAGGAAAGTTTGTTAACTGAACCTTAGTTGAACCTGGGCTGAATCAGGGCATTTTGGGCTGGTAGTTGCCCCCAAATAAAGAACTGCAGACTTTTGGGCAGCTCTACTTGTGTCAGTCACGTTGAGTTGCGCTGCCGCTCAGTTCTAGTTCTGGTTCTGGCTCTTCACAGTGCTGCAGACTTGGTTCAATTAGGATATATGCTGTAATTTGGTGTCAGGAAGACAATGGTTCAGTTGCACATAAAAAGCAGTGTTTGCAGTCTGACAGAGGTGTTTATACGGAGCGTCCACATTATTCTAAGCAGAGATTTTATGACTTTTATAGATTCCCTAAATCAGTGACGTGAAAATATCCATGAATTAGCAGCGATTTTCAAGGGTGGATTGCAACTCCTGTATGAACTTATTTGCAACTATTTATCGTTACTTGTTTTAAATTTGGAGAGAAAATCAAACTGTATGTGGAGCACTCAAAGTTTAAGGAGGCTAAGAGTGTTTTAGTCCAGTCCATTGCTGAAGAGAGAATGTGAAGTACCAGTTTCTGATTCAAACTTCCAAAACTTTGGATGTTTTAATTTTCAGTTCATTTCTTTTCTAGTGGCAGTAGAGATTTCCATTACATTGTTGAAGCAGAACTCAGTATTGAGGTTGGAATAGTTTGCCAACAGCACGGCAAGTATTTTCTTTGCATTAGAATAATTCTCATGTTAAAAACATAGAAATGGAATCTCAGTTGGTTCATTCACTTTGAGCGTCCAGATGAATAAGGTGAGCACGTTTGGAGCTGGACAATCACAGTGAAATCTAGTATGCGATAAACCTTGTTTTTCAGCAACTTCTCTGTGGTCACAGAAGGTGCAACATAGCTTGTGGATTTCTACTGTTACATACACCATTGCTTCTAAATCTCTTACAGTAAAGCTTAGCATCTGGTTTGTGATTTGATGAATGGCTTTGATCTGTTATTTTAATTGCTTCCTAGTAAGACACTAATGACCTTTTTTGTTCCAATAAACAGTGTTTTGCTTAATTGTAAATTAAATTTAACTAAACACTTGGAGCTTTATTACTTGTTTCTGTTTGATGACTCGTCAGGAAATGTGTTAACTCCATATGCAACGACTTCTGGAATCATGATATCTTTGGCTGCATTAGTGCAAAAAAAAAAATCCTGATAACATCCTAAATAAATAATATGAAATATTATGGATAGACTTCACTTTTACATAATTACCACGTACATAACATGGATGCATTTACTGATAATAAAATCAGATATATCCATATGCCATCATTTATTAATTCCTTTAAAAATAGACAATGTGAACATTTGTTATAAGCTTAAAGAAGAGTTTAGGGAAGAGCTAAACCAAAACTTTCACATTATCTTTGCCTAACTAGATCCCAAATGGCAAATAGACTGAAGCTTTTTTACTGCATTGGCTTTTTTTCCCTTGATTAAATAAGAAAAAAACTGATACAAAGCAAAAAGAAGAGGACATGTCCAAATGAATAAAGAAATCTGCAAACCAGATTCTGAACAGCTGAATTTTTGAGTTCCGTTTGTTGTGATTCGTAGTGTGATTGTGTCCTGTGGACAGAGATTCTCTCTGGGCTCTGATGGAAGAGAGATTCTTTAAACATTTTGCATGCTGACCTAAGAAGCATATAGTGAAAGCCAGTTCTTCGTTGGCAGCTCTACCATTTGCTCAAAGCTGCTCAGAGATCATTAAGTATCTTTTGGGAATGAAGGTGTACAGCTTTTACAGTTTATTTTTTACTTTTTTATTTTTACTGTTTTGTTCCATCTCTCATTAATAATCCACCCAGATGTCCAGTGTAGGGTGCTGTTTGATGGGAAGTTCAAGAAGATCCAAGTCTGGCTGCATGTGTTGTCCTTATTGCCAGCTGTACGTTTCAGCCTCTTCTCTATCACCATCTATTTGTTGTCATGCCATGGCTTGGGCTGGGAAATGATCTGACTATCTTGGCAAACAAGAAATGTTCGACTAGTTATACTAACTCACTGTAAAGCCTGGTAGGAATGACTGGCAGTGGTCCACAGATCAATTTAAATTGATCATCAAACCACACCCTCAGAGTGTGAAAGGTCAAAACTAGTGTGAGCTACTCAGGGAGAGGGTCTGCTGTTTGAGATTTCAAGCTGATAATAGGTCTTGTGAAAGAGTGCATTAACAGAGTTTGTTGCCCTTGAGGTCCAAGTGCTCCTCAGTTTTGCTTGAAGAAGATTCATCAGAAGTTCAGAAGGCATTAGCAGTAGCTAAAAAATGCAATTCATCCAAGAACAGTTTTGAAGCTTTGTCTTCACCCTACCAGGTTCTCGTAGAGTGAGAGAGAATCCCTGCCAGTGTGTCTGGGAGCATAAAAGCCTACTTTGCTTACAGAGGAAAATGGAGCAAGATGCAAGACTATAAAAGGTGCTGTGTTAGCAGACGTGAGGACATCCTGTGGTTTCCTCAGTGGTGATGGGGAAAAAAGAGATCTGGAGCAGTAACTTTACATTCATCTGCCATGGCTGCTTTAGTCTCAAGGAAAGGAGACTTTCCCAGCAGATTAACTGCAGTCGTAGTGTTTCTCTGACAGAATTGTCTGTATTGTAATTGCTTACTTTAAAATTTTCTTTGTGTTTGTTACAGCCTCTGGTACCAGTTTGTTGCCACTCTTGACTTTGACTATTCATGTACCTTCTTGCTTTCCTAAAACTATAGGAACTTGTTTTATTGAAAAAACTCCTTCTTGCACGAGTAATGTTTATTCTTCTGTAGGCCTTTTGATGCAGAATATGTACTGTCATTCTTAATGTCTCTCTCTGATAGCTTCTGAAATACTCACAGAGGACTATAAAAATTACCATCCTCAACTCACTGAATCCTCCTATCTTACTCTTCAGCTGTGTTAAACAAATGAGCTAAGCTATATATCTCTGCAGTAAGTCAAAAAACTGCCTTTTCATCTGGGCTGCTTATTTTGGACTTTGTAAGAGTTTTCCTGTGGGCTGAAAGGTGAGTGGCCTGGTTTTCTCTGGGATTTACAGGTCCACCATTTGAGTGACTTCTCCAACATACCTAATTAGGAACCTCAGGAAGTTGTTCACAGAGCAAATTCCTGAATCAGCATTCTCCAGAGAACTCCAGCGTTTCTTTTGGCAAGGAGGAAAAATAGCTCAATGCTGCAGTATTGCAGGAGGTATGGTGTGAGCTGTTGCCTGAAAAGGAGGTGCTGAGAAGTCAGGAGTGGGCTGATTGGGAAACGGAGACAATGCGAATGTTGCTTCAGGGAGAAAGTAAGAGCCAAGTACAAATCCACACAAGCTGGAAATGAGAAAACATCCAGGTCTGTTCAGCAGCAAGGAGAATACATGCACGTTATAGACATTCTGACTATGTTACAATTTAAAGGAAGGATTTTAAGAACGAAACATGACTAAATATTTCAGCTGTAATGATCTGTTTCAAAATCTCTCCAAACATGTAGTAATGAGCAGGAGGAGTAAAGGCTTGAAGTGCAGTAGAGATCTACTGATATTCTTGCAGTTTATTATTACATGGCTGGTAAAGTTTAAAGAGCAAGTTACTTTGTGACGCTATGAATCCATTTTAATTAAAAAGAAATTTTATCTCCTCTCTGCTGTTTTTCAGATTTACTATCCCTTTGCCTATTGTTACCTTCATTGCCATTTAATTATAGCTGACACAATGAGTACTTTTTTTTTAATATTCTGGCTGTAACTAGTCTGTATATTTTATGTTGATGGCAGATGTGAAATATTTCTGCAGTGGTTTGTCTTCCACCTTACTGCTAATTTTGAGATTTCTCTGGTTTTAATTTATTCATTCATTTGTATTTCCTATTCTAGCCATAGATCGCATTCAGGCTTAGCTTCTGATCTCTCTTGCCTCAGTTTTGCTCAGTTTCTTGCTCTATTTTGGGTTATTCCCTGTCATAAAGTAGGCACAGCCTGCTCTCTTGTATTCATTAGGTAAAAAGCCTTCTATCTTCCCAATTATCCTGCTCTTTCTCTCTTCTGTCACACATTCAGACTCACTGAGCATGATGTTCACAACTATTGCCACAAGCTCCTCTCTGGTAATCCAACATTGATCCATTCTGGGTCACCTCCAACTTGGCAGCCAACCCTTTTGCTTGTCTGAAATTGCTTCTGCTAAAATCTCAATTGAGTTTTCCTAGTGGTATCTTGGGGTTTTTGCTCACACCTCGTTTTTATAGCTGCTTATGATATTTAGAGTAATTAATCTTAAAATCTTGTATTTGGTTTGCTTTCCTTTCTTGCTCTCCTTTCTTGCCTCTCCTTCAACGTAACTGTAGGTGGGTGGTCTCTTTTCCATCAGTTGAAAGTTTTTGAAAATTCAAGTGGCATGGAAACAGTCTCAGGATGTGCTGCGATGTGCACTGTGGGATCACTCACTAACTCCTGCCCTGATACACCTCTTTCCTTTTCTTCCAAATCTTCCAGATCTGATCTGTCATTTTGGACATCAGTGACTTACAGATTTAATACCCTGTTGCTGGTACGTGCCCTTTTGTTCCGCTGACACTCCTACAGTCTCATGCGTGGTGCTGGTTTTCTGAAACATGCTTCATAGTCAAAATAGGAGGGACACTGCTGGTGTGGGAGAAGCAGGATTGGAGACAGTTAGAGCACACGAGGACTGCTACAATGCAAAAGTGGAATAACTACCACAAAAAAAGGAGTGGTTTATACCCAGATGTAGTTGACTCATGACTAGCTCTGGTGCCTCGGTATTTCATGCAATTTTTGTCTTGCCTCAGCTCTTGTGTTCAGAGGGAGGTGCCCACACAGTTGGCAGCTGGCCATGCAGCAGCTGAAGTAAATCCTGTTCATCTTCTGTGGAGTTTTCTCAAGTTGGTACACAGCTAGGAAGAGCATCCCAAGGCTGCTGGTGCTGCTTTAAGGGCAATTTGCTAACTCCTTGTCCTGGGTTCAACATGGAGG
>NW_010396944.1:8104-12025 GCF_000710305.1 Buceros rhinoceros silvestris | reverse complement strand
TCTCTTTTGGACTGTGCTATTGCTCTTAGAGGGCTGCTCCATAAATAGATGTTTCTAATGGTTGTCTGGTTTAAGTTCAAACTTAGATATCTGTGGCCATCAAGACTGACTCACTCTTGTGCCACTGCTAATCTTCCTTTTCTACAGGAGACAGAAGGAGAAGCTGAGTTCAACACTAGCTGAGAGAAGTAACTCCTTAAGATGATGTGTCTCTCCAGGACACTCTGTTCCTTCCCGTCTTCTCCAAAAAAAGGTCTCCTGATTTTAAAGCTGCTTTTGCCTTTTCCCTACCAGTCTCGTGCTGATGGTCCAGAGGCAGCCTACAGATCTCTGATGCGCCTGGGGTTTCAGTTATTGCTGCCTGATAGACTCTGCTAGCAGCAGAGCCATTATTCACTGCAAAATGTTACTTAACACTTTATGCCTTTATTATTATATGGGTCTAATTTTACAGAATTATTTTTCTTCTGTTTATGATGATCTGTATTAATGGTGACTTCCAGCAAACGGTTCCAAAGAATCTCAAACACCCACAGAGACAGGGATAAAAAGGGCACCCCATATCCAAACCCAACCCCCTTAAACTACAGTTACATCTCCAGATTTGATCACTTCTCATAGGCTTCTTCATTTGTAGTGGGAGAAATTCTGCTTGAAATGCTTTTCTTACCAAGCAGATCATCACAAAGCTTTCCTTTGCCATTTCTTATGCTGCTTCTTATTAGTTTTTCCTTCACTTTTATTGTTCTGACCAAGAGAGTCCTACTGAGACAATTAAAATCAAGAAGGAGCTCGCAGGCAGGGTCTCGGATGCTCTCTTTGAAGTAGGTACAAGATTGCCTTTTCCTGAAGAGCCAGCTCCTCCTACCCACATTCTTTCCCTTGCTGTAGCTAGGAGCTTATCTGAGGCTCAGGCACCATGAGCTTTTTCTGGCAGCCTGTGTGTAGGTATCTTAAACCTGGGCTGCCTACTGATTTTTAACTGGCATTTTAATAATTTTCTTTAATAGTAATTTCACAGCCTTTGTGAAAATGGCACAAGAAAGCGCTGATTTACTTTGGTATCACTGTCCCCTCATGTCCTCCCCCTTTCCCTGTTTTTTTTATGCTTAATCAGATTTTTTTAAAGTCATTCTGCAGGACGGATAGTATAGAGATGCACAGCCGGGTCCACTAAGGGACAGCAAAAATGCAGCGGGCTTTGCAAGACTGTGTTTTGTAGGTCAGGCTTTAATGGCTAGACTGCAGAAAAACACAAGTTCTTCTGCCTCTGCAAGACTCCAGATCATCAAACATCATTTGAAATTAACATTCAGGCAGATAATGTACCAATTCCGATATCTTTAAAAACAAACAAAAAAAACCCCAACAAAAAAACCCCCAAAAATATTTATCAAGTATTTCTGTGTGCAGAAACCAGCGAAGCAAATATTTGACTCACACGTTAGTTATTTAGTTGCTACAGGCCACTCGGGTGTTTCCAGGTACGATAATGAATGAAGCCAAATTATTTTTGTGTCGATGCTTTCCCAAAAATTGTTCTCAGACTTCTCAGACACAATGTGACACTAGTCCCTCCCCTCGCTCGTGCTGTGCTGATGAGCTGACAGAAGCAGAAACGCCAGCGTTCTAGCATGGGCTGAGAGCCGCACTGAGTGGGCTATTAAAAGTATACGTACTCATAGCTGGCTGTACTTATTTCTCTGGAGGATGTAGCTAAGTCTTTAAAATCCGCTAAGAAACAAGCTCAATGTCCTGGAATAATTATAGGGCATTTCTCACTCATTTTTATCAAAACCATCAAGTGTGTCCTAGGTGTATCTTCCTCTTTCTGCCTTTCATATGTCATTTACAGGTTCTAGTCTAAATAACTCCATTTATGGGATTAGCCAGCAGACAACATGATGAGATTTGGCATCTGGGATCTAAGCTCAGGAGCAAGGATTTCTTTCAGTCTGCCATGAATAATGAGTTTTGTATTTATTTTGCATCTCCCTTTGTCTAAATGAAATAGTGAATATGTTCTAGATACTTCTATTTCTTTCTGGCCAGTACAATACAGGAATTACAGAAACTTTGTTTTCTGTCTCTGGTATCTGGGCCACTCCCCTCCAAAAACAGATCTAGCTGTGATCTGGTGACCCTTCTTGCAAGGAGGAGATGGAGGTATAGCAATGGTAAGCAAGCCATAAATAGCAATAGTATAGTCTCCTGGCACATTTCCGGTGAGCTGCTAATGACCCTGCTCTCCAGCTGATCTTCAGCTGGCCACAGTCAGCTCAATAGTTCAATTATTTTGGATGCATGAGAAGTGCAACTCCTTACCTGTCATTGTCAACTTTGGAGACTTACGTCGCCCTCCAGAGAGGCTATGTTGGGGGTTAGTGGCTACAGAAGAACATGTTGCAGCTTAGCAGCTAGAGCAAAAGCATCAGCCCCAAGTTTCTATGTCTGTTTGAGAGGCTGCAAAGAGAAGATGAAAAGGAGCCACAAGATTCGGAGCTGGCCCCTTTGGTGTGGGAGCAACCACTGGACACAGTCACTTTGGAGTCCTGAATTTGGCTGAAGTGTAGCGACATTCCGCAGGGTGGAAAGAGGCATGGGGTGACCGCGTCTCTTAAAGGCACAGAACGCTCTCAAGAGACACAAGTGCTCGCGAGAAACTTCTACAAGCTATGAGGTTCAGTGGACGTGACATGGGAAGGAATATTCCAGCTGGTCAGTTTAGAACAAGCAGCAGAACATTTCTCAAACTGCTACAGGCTCCCCACTCAGAAAGTGCAACACAGAGCCATCTTTGGCTTGTTTTGGCATACCACTATCTTCTAATACCTTCTCTTCCCACACCGATGGAATGGGTACCCACAACTGGTAGACTCTGCCCTTTCACTGAAATTTCCCCCACAGTCACTGAAATTAATTGGCTAACTGTCTGTCTGCTTTATCTCTGCTTCCTTCAAACTGAGAATGGCAAGAAAATGCCATTGCAGTTCTCTCTGTCTTTCTTTGCAGAGTAGTGCCTTCAATCAGCTCTTCCTTATATCCTGCACTTCTCTTACTAGAAGGGGTTGTCAGGACAGAGCAGTAGCCTGCTGAAGAATCCTTATTTTCTAAGACTCTGAGGCAGGAGCTGACTTCCCTCTCCCTATCTGTCCTAGCCAACAACAATCACGCAAGAGTTTTTTCAGAGAGGAGGGCAAGACTGGAATGATGACATCATTGTTTTCTGACCGAATAGCTTTAGCCACTTGAACAGATTTTCCACCAGTCATCCTTGGGCACTGTAAAAGTAGATACATCTGGAGTTGCTTAATACATTGTCACTTGATCAAAATTTCTGTTTATTTAGAAGTTAAAAAGAAAAGAAAAGGATTTAAAAAAAAAAATCAAGAGAGCAAAGCATAGGAGCAATTATCAAACAGATAAACAGCAAGAGTTTAGCAGCCAGTCTCCCCTCAATGCGTATCCAGTCAGAAGGTAAACTAAACAAATGCTTTGGGGGTCTGGAAATTAGGAAACACCAGACCAAACTGTGACAGGGTCCATTAACTAAACCTTTCAACTTAAAAAGCCCCACAGATCTGAGTTTGAGCAACTGTGTTGTACCCTAGGCTGAAAACTTCCCAACGAATAGGGACGCAAGTTGGGTTAGGCAAACCTGCAGGTCCATACTTCTTCCAGTGGCAGCCGGCTAGAAAAAACCTGACCCCAACCTGCCTGGAGGCCAGAGCTGTGAATTCCGCATCCACTTCTGCTTCACTCTGTGCAGGATATCCAGCAGTCAGGGAGAACTTCTTCTATAGACAGAAGTCATAACTAAGATCAAGAACCTTTGTGGGCCAGGTATTGTGCAAACACTTGGTAACAACTTGGAATTTAAATTAAGGTGAAGTTGTTATCCAGTCACCAGGAGTTCATGTT
>NW_010396944.1:7561-7993 GCF_000710305.1 Buceros rhinoceros silvestris | reverse complement strand
AGGAATGCCCTCAGAAATGTAGGATTTCCTTACAAATATCATGGCCTCCATGATTTAATGCAACCTCATTAAACCATGTTGCATAATGGAACCTCATATGTCAGTTCCCCTCATCTGAGCTCACCTGTGCTATGGAGGTATATGCTTAATTACTTGTTCTATTACTAGAAAGCCAGAGGTAAGTTGGTTGATTTCACAACCTGCTATAACATTTAAAAAGTGGGGATTTGTGTATGTAATGACATTTAAATATGATGAGAAACATGCATTTGTGAATTACAGTAAGTTTTCTTTCCCCTTTGCAAAATTACGTTTTCTTTATATTTTTCTTTCAGATTCCAAAAGATAAACCTGGAACCTATAAGCCATGGACCATCAATACAGATTAGTATTGCTTTCCTACTTACCAAACACGCCTTCAGTCACTTACTG
>NW_010396944.1:6882-7415 GCF_000710305.1 Buceros rhinoceros silvestris | reverse complement strand
ATTCCTGCAAAAAAGAAGTAGAAATTACACACAGAAATACTTACACACAGAAATACATATATACCTCTCCAACTTTGTAGAACAAGATATAAGCAACAGTCCTATTGTTCTGCCAAGCAGGAGACTTCTCAGTTTGAAACATACATTTCTTTGTAAACCAAGTTGTGTTCCATGCTACACTGGAATAGTTCTGGAGCTACCCCATGAACTCCAAAGAATTTGCACACAATTTTGAGACTATCTGCAATGAATTGCAGATCACACATAGTACCATTTTGCCACTTCTACATCGAGTTTGAGGTTCACAACCAGGGTATCCACTCTTTCTGGTCTTCTAGCACAAGAAAATCCTAGAGATCAGAATTAGACACTGTACAAATTAGTTAGTGATGGGCAATGTACCGATACTACAGTAGAACACAGATTCTAAAAGTACATACTGCCAAATGTTTTCTAGACACTGACGTATTATTACTACCACAGTAACCACAGTAATACTCTGTCATAGCTCTCTGCATTAGATCTCTCTGAAC
>NW_010396944.1:0-6764 GCF_000710305.1 Buceros rhinoceros silvestris | reverse complement strand
GAACCGCTATTGACTTTGAGCTCTCTCAGACCTGGAATATAATCACTGCTATTCGCTGCATGGCCAGTGCTCACTCCTCGTCTCCTTTGCCTTTACCCACAGTTTTGTTCCTCCTTCCCAGAAAAAAGGTGAAGTAGGACATAGCTCGTGATTCATCAGTAGGTAAGGAGAGGGCACAAGGCTGAGGGAGAGGTTGAGAATTAACTAGTAGGACAGGTCCTCAGTACCAGCTTTGAGTGAAGTTCATAACAGGGGTGAGGATTTCTGGGATAACACAGATTAGGGAGCAAAAACACAGCAGGACAGAACCACCACATCTGTAAAACCACACGGTCTTCTTATCTAAAACATTTGTTTCAGAATGGGGTTGCCCACTGCAGCCATCAGTAGGTATGCGTAACAGATGGGCGGCAGGTGACTGAGATGAAAAGGCAGGGGAGCAGCGCTGGCTGAGAGGAAACAAGGAGAGTAAAAGTTCATGGTTAAACTAGGCGCGTCGGCTCACAGTTTAACTCAGCTGTGCCAAGCTACATTACAGGCACTCTGACAGACAGGGGTTTAGAAAGGAGGTTTTAGAGTCATGCAGTGGCAGCTGTTACGAATCTTGATGGAGCATTTCCCCACAAGGAGAGAAGACTGAAATGCAAGTGCAAAGGTTTTTGAGAGGAATAAAAGGAAATGACTGAGCTGAGCCAACATAGGTACACCTACAAATCAATACTAATTTTCACATTTCATAGTTCAAAACAATAAAACTAACATTAAGAACACATTTAACAACATCACCGTGTGCCCAAAACACTAGCATTAGAAATAACTCTGGAGATACTCAACAGGTATTGCATTAGTTCAGATCCTGTACTCATTCACATAACCATAAATCCAGACTATTTTCCTTTATTTTACGGGTGAGAGTGCAGGCTTAAATTACCATAGTATAGAATAGAAGTGTCTATCTAGCACACACCGTCAAATAAGTCATATTTAATACAAATCTACAGAGGTACAACAAGATTTTATTCCTTCACAAATATATTAATATGTGGGATTTCTTGAAGAAAATGGACATGTAATGGCCAATCCAGAGACTTCAGAGACTTATTTTGGGTTAGCAAAACTATGATTCTAGCAGAACTTTGGTTCTCAGGCCTGCTTGAAGTTAGCAACACTACTGTTTGCAAAGGTCTTTGTTTAAAACTGCTGAAAGGCAAGAATCTGAGCCAAGGTCATGTAGAAAGCTAGCACTGTACCTTATAGAACACTAGTATTGTTAGAGGAATTGAGCTAAGAAAGCAGTATTATATGCAGTATCAAAACTCGGGAAGCGATAGATACATTGTTACCTTTTACAGGTGCTGTGGAAAGTCCCTAGTGATGTAATTAAGGGATGGACTTTGTGACGACTTTATACATAATTAATAACAAATAACAAATCCTAATGCTTAGATATGATGTAATGATATTTACTAACAAATTAAGCAACAAATCATAATGTTTAAACATGATGTAATGGTGTTTAATAATACATTGACTACAGTATAAAAATAGAGCTATCCAGGGAATAAACTTTGGCATTTGCTGATCATACTGGTCGTGTAGCAGTGTCCGTGACTTCTGCGTCGACATTAATATACTGAGGAAATTGCTAGTTTATGTTGGTAAAGTTCTCCAGTTAATTTCTCTTGGTAAATTGTGCGAGGCTACAGCTGACTGGAAAAGCTCAACTGGCTACATGCTTTGCAATTTCATAATATCAAAGATTTCAAGGAACTGACAACAGCAACTATCATGTCTTTGTGTTCCTTTCCTTAAAACACAATTTTCATAATCTGTGATTTATATTCTTGGCTTTTTACTTAAGTGTGATTTAGACAAATGCTCTCATTTTAGAATGAGTACGAAAGCAATCAGTGCCTTGGGTGAGGAATGAATGAACAAATATTTGCAAATACTAAGGTGGAAATCTGAATGTGATCTCCCTTAGGGTATTTTTGAATGTGGTGTTTGGGGAATTTCATTGGGCTGCTAACTGAAATTTGCTTAGATGTCTTCAATAAAAACAAAATTGTAAGGCACTGTGCTGGTATTTTGTGACATAGTGCTCTATAACCAGTAATGTTCCAAGGAAAAAATAGTAATGAACATGGTGTGAGATGAAACCTGGCTCCTACTGACAATAGGAATGACTCGTGTTTGAGGTTAAAGTTCAAAACACGTGACTTGGCAAGCCCGGCGCTTTCCCATTAATCTGCTGCAGTAATGAAGTTCATAGCAGCAGACGTGGCGCCGCGGGCTTGGGGGATCTTCCGTACAGGTAAGCGGGACATCTGGGACTAGACAGACCGAGTGGCTCAGGCCAGTTACTGAGGCGATTGTCTATGTGTGTATATATATATATATAAAAATATTTATGAGTACATTTCCCACAGAAACGTACCTACGCACATGGAAATGTACCATGGAAGATCCTAACAGACCTTCATGCTAACCAGTTAGGGAGGGGAATGGGACAAGGCCACTGCTGCTCTTTGTGTGTGCAGAAGTGCAGCGTGTTTCTGTCTGTGCTGACCCACGCGGCCAGCTGTATTTACAGGTGTGTAGGTTTTACACGTGCGTTTGCATGCCTGCTTGTTGAGAGTACAGGCTCAGCTCTGTTACCGGTTGGACCTTGGGGAACAGCACTAACGTATCCGTCTAAAGAAATCATATTTATTGCAATCGAGGCTCTAAGAAGCATGGAAGAATCATCTTGTACAACTGACATAAACCGTATTTTCAGATGCAGTTATGAGTACTCTATATCCAGAAAGGCTGGTAGTTTTATTTCTACACTGGTGTGTCCATACATGGCAAGCATAGGCTTTATCCTTATTTTTAAAGCTTTCCATTTTTTATATACCATCTGTCTTGCAGAATGAACAAAATACTGATTTTACTACTTCCAAGTTTTACTCTATTTTTAGCCTGTGTGAGTAGGATAACTAAGTGAATGCTGGGTTGAGTGATTGTGCAATGCCTGTACTCCAGGCAAGAACAGACCATGGAATGTAAGCAGCCTCACTAGAGATATGGCCTTACTTAAAGATAATCAGTTGAATAAAACAGCAGCACCAGATGCAAGCTAACCAGTTCTGCTTGGATGAAAGAATTGCACCGATAAAAGCGAAGATTCTTCTTTTCCAGGCTTTACATGTAATCTCTTCTACATCTTGTACAGATAAGTGAAGGAATGCTTATTTGCTTTCCTAAATATTCAAGGATAAGGTTTGCAAAGAACATTTACTGAAAAAAAATTACCAGAATTGGTGTGTTCCCCAGATTGTGAGTGGCTGATGCAGATCACTTAGAACATTGTGTAAGAACACCAAAGAACAACACTTCTCCTTGCTTTCTTCGGAAAAAATACAATTTGGCTGAGAAGTGTGATGACTTCCCTGCTAGGCCAAACAAGACAAAAGAAAAGATTCACAGCCAAGGAAGTGGTGAGCTGTGATAAAAAAAGAAATAAGGCTGAGGGTGACCTTAATTAAAAAATGGTTGTGCAGGTGACTCCAATTTCCCTTCCTGAAGCACAGTGACTTGCTCTGTTTCATCATCACCACGGCTTGGCTTCGCAAACGAAGATCTGGGAAGGGCTTTTCCCACGCTCACAGCAAGCGATGAGTGCACCCTTCGGACCTGCGCGGTGGATTTCTTAGGTGAGGCGCAGCGTGCACAGAACTGGCCCCACCTTTTACACCTGAGGTTCATCTGCCAGGGCCTAGCGAGCTTGGACGGTGACAGCGAAGTCCTCAGGTCGTAGGTTTGTTTAGAGTGTCCTTCTCTGAGATGGAGCCTTACAGGGCTAAACGAGCTCCATCTGCCCGGGTTTGGAGTCAGAGTTGTCCTTCTCCTAGGATGGCTGCCCGAAGGCTAGTGAGCCCATCCTGCCTGTGGACACACTTTGTCTGACCCTTCAGTTGAGACCTGTTTGGCTTGGGAGACCCCACCGGAGGCACATGCCACCACCAGCACAGCTCTCAACCTCACAAGGGCACGCAAGCTCCTTCCCCACGGCAAGGGGGTGCCTGTGAAAGAGCTTGCTCTGTTTGTACACCTGATAACGGGTCATTTCAAGAGCTTTAATCAAAAGAACGTTATACTTAGATTTTCCGGTGGCAATGTGGCAGCTGTGCATGGTCTAGAGGGATGCTTGCGATGTCTAGGTTAGGTCAGTGACTTGCCCTTTTGGGGCACAAAGAACTGAGTTGCAATTGCATCACATGTCCTGTATCAGCACGGAGAGTGCGTTGAGTGTGTTCTTGTATTCAGCCTGGTAGACACCTCCGGTTAGTGCTGCTGTGCAAGTTTGGCAACATATGTTTTTTAAACAGTACTTAAAAGACCTACACTAACATACCAGTGTTGTTTATTTTGTATGCTGAGAGACAGACTGCTCCACAGCCTGAAGATGGGACCTGTTACTGTAACGGCTAATGAAAGAACCTGTGTTTTACTTCAGTGGAGAAGGCCTGCACTTCTAGAACTACAAAACTTTGTTCTATGTCACATGTAAGTCACTTTTAACTGATAATTCTGCCTGTACAGACTACAATAAATTAATTCTTTATACGGTGATATTATCACCAGGATCTGAGGAAAGAAGAGATTACAACTGTAACAGCAAATCCAGGACCTAATAGCACAGCAGGTATGGTATTGACCGAGGTGCGAGATGATTAAAAGGGTAAAGTCTCACGAGCTTTTGTACTTCCCCACACAAGAGACACCTAGTAGACATACAGAAGCTCTGACAGTTACTGAAAAACAGGTTTATTTGGAGGAATGCACAAATGAAAGAATGGTCAAATGTGCCTTTTGGAACAGAGTGCACTTCTCATATATACCTAGATTCATACAGCACCTACTACGAATGCTAATCAAGATGCTAATAACAGATGTTCTGGGCATAAATTTAACACAGCAATAGTAAATATTTCTGATCCCTCTGATACACACATCAAGTAAATTGTGTGAAACAGCTTGTCAAATCTGAAACTGGAGTATTTAATCCATTTTGTAAGAAGGAAAATAAATATTGTTCTTGCATGATGAGAACCCGATGAGGACACCAGAGGGGTGGTGGGATGAGTTTTTAAACAAAGGTTGTCTGGGGCTTGTCTTGCAAGATAAAGAGGACAATTGAAAGCAGTAATGGGGGATAAAACTTTAAATTTGCAAAACTAGGGTCATTTAAGAGGAATGTGGCCTACCTCGAGCAGAACTGCACTTGCTTAATAAGCTATTGAATATTACATTCTCCTCCCAGAGGAGGCATAAACTCGGGATAATGAGACATGGGATGCATGAACTTGTATGTAAGGTATGTAAAGTAGCATGTAAAGAGGCATGTCGGGTTAGTCTGTAACTCTTGGAGTACCCAGCCAATGGGGAAACAAGGGAGGGATTTTTCGGCCGGGAATAGGGTATAAAAACCTCATGTATTGCTTTGGCAAATCGTGCCTACTAGCTAGACACCCGCTCTTGCAAGGACGTAATAAAGTCAGGTGCTTCATTGCGGAGTCTGGCCTTAGTCTCCTTTGCGAGAGGTTTTGCTCATTTCTTAAAATTTGACAGTGAGAATAGGGTCTGGGCTAGCAGATTTTCTGCCAGGTACTCTGTATCTAAGTGAACAAGAAAAACTGCTTGACAGAAGCTTTGTCTAAAGCTGTTTTAAGAGACTGGTTTTTCTAAGCTTCATCAAGACATCAGCCTTTCTAAAACACAGTCAATGTACCTAGGCAGGAAGCTTTGGAGCTCTTGCTAAATAATCTGATTAAATGGGAAGAATATATTGATTAGTATTTTCCCCTTCAAAAGCCATGTTTCTGCTCAACAAATAATTCTAAGATTAGGAGTGAAATCTTAAAATCATTAAGTCAATAGCAAAACTCCCTTTGATATTCATAGGGCCCAGTTTTCAACCTGGGTGCTTCTGAGGTTGTCTTCCTTAGCATCTTAACTTTAAACACTGACACGTCATTAGTTGTTCTACTTCCTGCAGAGGCTTCCCATTTTTATACATCCAATTAATACGCTATTGAGTATTTAATGACTACCTTGGAAAAGACAAATTTCACGATTTTTTTTTTTAGCAGCTTGGGAAATGGACTGCATGTTATTGCAGTTAAATCGATGAAATACAACAGTCAGAATGCCGGCAAGCATCAGCCTTTGCACATTTTGCAGGCAAACAAACAGCACTTTGACTGGAAGTCATCTCGTTATTTAACTGCTTAACCTCTGATGGCAGACACAGGGAGCGACCACTGCTCAGTCAGCTGCTCCCCTTCTGCGGGGCAGCAAGGTGGTGCTGGTCGAGCAGTCTGTTTCAGAGTAGCTTTGTGGCAACCCCTTCAACGACAGCTGTCCTGTAACCATTTGTACTTACCTGCTGTTGGGATGCTTCACAGGAACCTGAGCCCCGGAAAGGGAACCGGGTGGGGATCTGGCTGAGCACAGAGCGCGGTTATGAGTTCGGTAAGGTTCTTCCACAGGGCAGTGGGCCTCGCTCGCTGCAGGCCCTTCTCTGCTGTGAGCAGTGCGCAGCTCCCCCTTGCCCACAGAGGGCTGCAAAAGCAAACCCGGAGTCTGCCCTGCCCCCGGCGCTCCTTGTCTGGCTTTGCTCTGCGCTGCTCGGAGCAAAACCCAGGCCAGAGAGCAGCCGGCCCTGCAACACCGGGCTGGGCACCCGCAGCGGGAAGGGATCGGGCGCCCTCGGCCCG